>NW_019384760.1:285529-353786 GCF_000671375.1 Centruroides sculpturatus | reverse complement strand
CCTAATGTTGCTGGGCAGTATGGCGTGAACAGGTCTACAGTAGGCAGCAGTTCAATCTTATTTAAGAAAAATACTGTATAATCCAGAAGACTCAAGCAGCTAAAGGAGTAACAAAAATCAAATCTGAGAAATAAAAAACATCGAAGAGTTCATAATGGAACCCGAATCGGATCTGACGATAGAAGAACGCTAAGAACTCTTGAATGAAGAACACCAAGAATCTCGGCGAGGTATGTTTTCTTCTGAAAAAGAGGATTAATGCCAATATCTGTTATTAAAGATCATTTGAAGAAGTGGGAGGATGTCAGAACAACGGTCTTAGAATGGCATCTAAACCAGGTTGAGGCTTGGGGATTTCTACAATTGCAATGCTATTAATTACTTACGAAAAATCCTGAAGAAGAGGGAAAAGCAATCGACATTAGACAGATTCTTTAACCCTTTCAAACGGAAAAAAGCATGACTAATAAAAATGCAAGACTGTGTATGTATGTATTTTTATTATTACGTATAAATAAATGTAATAAAGATGTATATATTTTTTATTTTGGGGGGTCTCCAGAACGAATTAATTAAATTCCCATAGAAATCTATGTAAATCGATAATCGGTTAACGAACAATTCGGATAGCGAACAAAGTCTTGGAACGGATTATGTTCGTTAACCGATCACCCACTGTATATTATTATATAATATATTTATGTATATTAATATATGTAGTATATGGTAAATATATATAATTTTAAAAATAGAACATTGTTTCATATTTTTAAAATAAATATTTTATTTTAAAAATATGGAACAATGTTCTATTTTTTTTAAATTGCAGTTTTGCGACAATCTGAAATAAAACTGTGTGTTTCATTTTTGCTTCTCTTATTTTTTTTTATAATTGTTTAAAAACAGTTTTTATAAAGCTTATAAAGTATAAAACATAATCATATTGAATACATAAATTTATAATTACAATTGACACTTTACAATATAATAAATTTTATAGTAAATTTTCACCAATCTTCCTGCAATTTTTGACAATCTCTTGATTAGGAGAGACTATTAACAGTAAAATAAAGAAGTTACCAAAGTAAAATTTCTGTAGAAGTTAACAAAAGTGACTGATTCTCTTGAATACAATAAAAATGATCAGCTTAATTTAGTCGAGTGTTCAAAAACATCTGACTGACTGATTATTTACAATCATGCCTAACACCTAATTCCTAAAGATAGTTTATGTTTAGCATAACTGAAAATCAACACAAAATTTTAGTGTCAGTTTAACTCTGTATGATGTGTACTACAGACAGTTATTGAAATTAAAGAAAACTTTAATCAGACTCAAATGTAAACAGAAGTTCAAATACAGGGAAAGAGTGATTTTTGCCCCTTAAAAAGTGGAAAAAAACATAAATTAATATTCAGGCTAATATTTTGTAATTTGTGAATTATTACTACTGATATATGAAATAAGAAATAATATACTCAAACATGAACTCTGTTGAAACTGGTACAAATTCAGAAAAAACAAACCAACTCTTTTTATTTCATATGTACTAAGGAGAAAATAATAATTATGCCAATTCACAAATAAGGATGCAATCAAATTGTTGTTTAATCAATTTCTTTAAAATTATTACCACGTTTCCTCAATTCTAATGCACACTTTTTTTTGGACTTTTCTGCTCTCAAAAATTAGGGTGTACATTAAAATCAGGCACAACATCAACTTAACACAACCACATTCACATTATTTGCTCTTCACACTGCTCAGAAATTCACATTTAATACATCATCAGTATAGACATGTACACATTTCTTCCACTACTTTGATTTTAATTTTGGTTTTGATTTGCTAATCTTTTGAACTACAGTGAGTTGTCCAGCAGATGAGTCTCCTATAAAACTATGTTTAAGTAATGAGTTATCCATTATGCTAAAGAACATATATACAGATATTTCAGTGTGATACTATGTATCTGATAAATTTCATGCTCATGCATACTGTGTAAATCTCACTTTTAAAACATTGATTGTACAGTAATTGTGACTGATACTGATTTTGTTTAAGTCTGCAGATCTTCTGTACTTGATAATGGAATCATAAATAAATACATTTGAAAATGTAAACATCATGAAGCACTATAAAAATGAAAATAACATGTTTTTCAAAAATTTATCTACTATATTAAATACATTAACTTTTTGTGGTTGTGTTTTCAGTGAAAGTTAGTTGTGCATTATCACAAGCTAACTTTTTTCAGGTTTTGACATCTCAAAAATTGGATGCATATTACATTTGAATTAAGAATTGAGAAAACACAGTAGAAATATAGTAAGAATTTGAACAATAGTGACTTTAAAGTATTTTAAATAAAGTTAAATTAATTTACCAATCACAGCTTGAATCTGGACACGAAGATAACCTTTGATATCACCCTTCTCATTGACAATAGCAACTTTTTGAATTAATGGTACAGGATGCAACAAATTACTCATGTATACAAATGCCCTGAAATAGATATAATTAAATTAAATTTATAATCAAAATATTTATTGAAAATTTATTTAAATTAATTAAATAACTATTTTAATAAGTATTGATGATAATTAGTAATAATAATACAATAAGACACTATTAAATGAAGAGCATCTAAACTTTGAAGGATAACATAAAGAACAGGAAAACAAAAAAAACTGTGAAATGTATTCACTAAACATAAAAGAGTTAGAAAAAATATTACATTATATTAACTTTGTTCTTAATATTGCAAACAAAATTGATGCAAATTGAAATATATTAAGGTAAAATGAGGAAGATAATATATATATATGATTTTAATGAAAGTTAATATAGAGAAATGTTAATTATAGATAACAATCTTCTATCAAACAACTGATTCTCAAATATTTGATATTAACATTAGTAAAATATATTAGGAAAGATGTTAATGTTTTGATTCAGAAAATTTCCAGGTTAATACTTTTCTAATATCTGAAAATATTATTATAATTTTAATGATTAGTCATCCTGGTAGTGTAATTGGCAATGCATCTGGCATGAAACAATGATAAAAACAATAAATCATCAACAACATTATTTTTACAGAAAAATTTCACAATACTGATGAAAATATGTTTTAAAGCATAATTACAATTTACAATAAGATACAATCTTGTGACAGTTAATTATTAACAATTATTGATATGTTTTAAATATAACAGCGAGTTTCTATACTGCTTATTAATAACTAAATCAGTAAAAATGATGCACATTTTAAAATTATGAATTATATAAAAACCCCACTAAATTTTTAGTTACCTTCCAATTAAACGGAACCAGGGAAATCGATCATAAAATGGATCACCACCAATAATGCTTTCAACGTTATAATCCGGAGAAGAGGGAGAGAGTTCTGCTTCATTTTGATACATTTCTCTCATTAATTCTAAACGTTGTCTAAACATTATAAAATATTAATATTAAAATTTCCTTTTCATAAATAAATAATTTTACAAAGTTCTCTTGTTTTACCTCAATTTACTCAATGTCCAATAATGAGTAGCACCATTTTTCAAGTCTTGAACTTCCACAGCTACAATTGTATGTGGATATGGTCTTTCTTCTAGATCTTCTGCAGGTAACATATCAGGTGATAGAGGAGAGTATAATGTATCAGTTAAAAGTGTAAACTGAAATAGTACCTAAAAAAATTAAAGAAAATATTAGAAACTCAAAAATTTTAATTTACAAAAACATAAATGTAAGAAATATAATTTTATGATTTACTATATAAATTAACCTAAACACCTGACATTGCCTGAAAAACTGTAATGATGATGTAAGTAAATAAAATTCTGTTATAGCTAAAAAACAAGTAAAACGGCAAGGCTGTATTTGGAACAAGACTATGTCTCAGAGACTTGCTACTAAGTGGAATCGCTTTGATGCTCAAAGCTGATCTCATTCTCATTCTCCAATCTTCTTTGGTATCACTGGTTTTAAGTGTGATCTTTCAAACTTCGCTGGCCACGATGCATTTTCGGTGAAATTAACCTAACCAATTTTGAAATTTCTCAACATTGAATAATGTCACTGGTTAAATTTTTGTCAATGCCTAATGAAAATTTCCTGTTATTGAAAAAAATATCATATCATCTGAAATTATTTTTTTTTTTATTTTGCACAAACAATATATATACATTAATAAATATAGAAAAAACAAATTATATTTCAGAAGTTAGTTTTAATATAAAATTATAATGACTAGCGCCATCTACTTCAAAAAAAGGTTCCAATGCTAAAACAAGATATCTCGAATCAACCAGTCAAGGTCAGTACGTTAAAACAAAAGTCAGGAATAACATGAGACAGGTAAATGGGTTTTTTCAAAGATTCTTTTGTCAAAATTCGATTTTTCATTTCGAACTTCCCAACACACGTTGTCAAAATTCGATTTTGCAACAAACGTTTGCATTTCCAATGAGCAACGCATGTGCAAATCTCGCACTATTGCCAGTTTGTAGAGTGTGTTGCCATTTTGAATTTATTTTGACTCAGTTCTCAGTCCTGAGTACCTACAAGTCTGGTTTCTTTTATGCACGCATGATTTGGTCACCTAATATTCTGGCCAAATTGCAACTCCTGACATGTACTCCTTCATACCTCTAAGCTGGTAACACAGCAGGCAGTACAGTTTTATAAACAAGACATAGTCTTGTAAATAACATATAATATACAATGCATTTAGACACACTCAGAGATAATGAAACTAGAGATGAAAATGAAAAATGAGATGAATTAATCCATGCTCTACTTTTAGTATAGTACAAAAATTTAGCCTCTTTTCTACTTTAATTTTTGTAGAAATAAATTGGTTATTAAGAAATAGGATTTCATTCTTATTTTGGACAAATAAAGTAAATTTATGTATGGGAACCTGGATCATGCATTTGCATTACTTTAGAATTCAACCAACTCTGCCATTCTAAGAACTCTGTAAATGAACCAAAATATTCATCAAATGTATTCAATTTACTACTTAATTAATTTAAACCTAATTAATTTTTAGTCTTCACCTGAACAAAGTGGAATGTATTAAAAAAATTTTGAGCAAGAGACATTTTTAAGTTTCATAAATTTTTTATTTTTTAGACATCTGTATACACAAAATAACAAAATATTCATAGAGGCAAAAGTCTGTTATGCAATTTGTTGTTGACAATTTGTTGCTTCTTGCTCAAGAGTGTTTTTGAGGCAAATGACCGAGACAAAAACATCTTGTTTTATATATGATGTGGTTCTAGTACAGATGTGGCCAACAGTGTTTGCTCCCAGGCCGAATTGGAAAGAAAACTTTTTCCACAGGCCAAATCAGAGGCTGCCCTAGGAAGATTTTGAGGTGGTGTGAGATCTCATTGTGGTGTCATCCGTAGAGACTAAATTGTAGATAGAAATTTTTTTAGGAGTCAGAATTTTTCATCAAGCTATTCGGACTTGAGTTGCTAATATTGAAAGATTGATCACGGGCCGCATAGATTCATTAGGCAGGCCGTATGTTGGCCATGCCTGTTCTAGTATATCCCTTAGAAGCTTGAAAGCTTTTCTTGCTTTCATATATGTCAAGGGCAAATATCCTTTATTATATCCAAACTGAGAGCAATCAAGCAATTAAAAGGCATTCAGATGAGACCTATTCTCAACAAACTGATAGAAAAATACAAATTACTCCTCACCATACTGGCATAAAAATGGGTATAAAGCTTATTACAATGGACAAAGAATCATATCCTTAATCAATTAAATCATCATTACAGTTAACTGAAAAGCTTAGCAACTTCAATCTTATGAATAATGAGTAAACAGTAAACAGTCCTTAACTTTGTGTCAATGTTTCCATTCATTAAAATTGAACCATACTTCTGTGCATTCTGGGACTTATGCTTAGTATCATCCCCAACTCACAAAAATACCATAAATATATTATTGGGCTTGCCCATTTAATATGTCATTCATTCTTTTTCTAGTTCAACAAAAAAAAAACCTATATATGACAGAGCATTCCAATGGGCAGTCCATATCAGGACACTTTTGCAAACTAATACTTAGAGATTTCTATGTATAACGTCCTTTTAATCCAAAGAATTTTTCTTGGTAGACGATCTTACAGCATTTTGGTTAGAAATTTTTAAAATAAAACTGTAATTTCTAACCAAAATGCTGTAAGATCATCCACCAAGAAAAATTCTTTAGTTTAAAGGACGTTATACATAGAAATTGAATAAACAGCAACTATACTATATTAAGATAATACTTAGAGAGTTAGAGGAACAACCTTACTGGTGTTTAAAAATAAATAATTCTAAGCACATTGGAGTTGTTCTAGTTGTGTTTGTGTTCAAAAGAGAACAGAAACATTAACAAAACTACAACAATCACCACCCTAAATGATCCACAGAAAGGCTAACTTTTCCTCTTAAAGAGAGAATATGAGGCCTCACAGATATCTTAAACTGCATCACAAACAAATACAGATGCCAGAAAGCCACTATACTGAATACATGCCATATTGTTAGAAAATTCCTGAATACACACACACACACTGACACACTTATTTAATTTCAGTTTTGTTTTGGTTGCTATGCCTTGACTGTGGTCCGGCATAGTACACAGCCACCGGTGTGAACCGAGTATAACTCACAAAACCCAACATAATAATAATATACTAAAGTTCATATATTTTTAGTTTTATTTTTTTTCATAAAAATATATATTTAAATTTCTTTATATAAAATATTTATATACAAATTTAAATAATACTTTAATGTATAATTAAATTTAATATGTTAATTGCTGCATTGTAAATAAAGCTACTATATAATCTAATATAAGTAATTACCTTTTTCTTAAGTTCGACACTGATAGCATTGGCTTCTTTTAAAAATATTGCACTTCCCCAGAGATCATCTCTTAATGAGGTAAATTGATGATACTTCCACTTCTGAAAAGCCCAGATAGCTAATTGGTACTGCCTGTCAGTCCATTCTGGTTCTGATAAAATATTCATATAATTAAATATATGATATTTATAATTAAACATAAAATAATGGAAATCATTATAACCTAATATGTCTTCTTCAACAATTACATCATCTACAGTACAAGTACTATACATGCTGGACATCAGAGAATGTTCTTCAACTTGTTTTCGCAGACTTTCAATACAAGCCTCGTAATTCTAAGAAAAAAAAATTAAAATTTCTAATAATAATAATTTAAGTTATTTAAAAAAATTTGTTTCTGTTTTGATCTTCAAACTATCTGTATTCAAAACAGAAACAAAAAACAAAATCTTTGAACAAACCTTTCTTTCTTGTTGAAAAAACTGATCAGCTTCCTCTTTTTCTTTCTTAAACTGTTCTTCTAAAGCTATTAGCCTGTAATTACAGAAATGAAATCACTAAATATTTGTAAAATTCAAACAAAAAAAAAAATTATAGATCAAATTTTAATTTGAATAAACAATAATAAAACTGAAATATTCCAAAACAGATTTTCGAATATTTCAATTTTATTTTCATGAAGTAGGGTAAACAATACAGTTATTGGCCACTTAAGGAAATACAACAGCAGAAAAAACCTGTCAGAATTTTTTGCTACCTACTGACAGCAAACTTGTATTGATACTGCAATGCAATTCTTCATAATAGATTTTATAGAACACTTATTGCAGAGATCTATATTTGAATTAACAAATAACTGTACCATTTACCCTGATGTTTGATTGTCACATCAACTCTCTTACATTTCATATATTGTTTTAGTTAACAATTTAAGTCATAATCTGTAATAAAATAAGTTATCTATACTGGCTACTGTTGAAAGATCATCAAAAGAATAACATAAAAACATGATAAAATGTTAATGATGAGAAAACTGCAAAATGTGGATAGTACTAAATAAAAAAACTGATACTTTTAATCTAATGTTAGTTTTCCCATTACTATCAATCAATCAATGAAAATGAATTATCAGTAGAGAGCAGACTTAAACTTTTCAGTAAAATTTTGTGTCCAGATAACTATTGTTTTATTACTGTAGGTACTGTACATGAAATAATTCAAATATGAATAGCTAAAATATTATGCAATTTTTAAATTAAATTTTCAAAAAGTAATATTCATCATATTTGAATCTTATCCTTATATATTTATTGGGTTAATATTCATTTTTTCAATCTGAAAATTAAGAACTCTTTTGGAAATAAATCAAGTAATAATAAAAATCAAGGTAAGTAAAAGAAAACAAAGTCTGTTTTCTTTTACTTACTTGTGAAAATCTATTTGAAATTACTATTCTTTAAATAATTTATTTTTGAAAATTCTTTCATTTCAATTTGTTGAAAAACATACTTAGAGTGCAACCACAGCTTCTTAAAATTGCTAAAAATATTTGTAACTTATGGTTATTAAATCTAATTTTTGCTGAAACTGTCGAAAAAGATGTGATTGTATTTTGAATTTCATGTACAAAAAATTATATACATAACTGGAACAAAAGTTTATATTCTAACTTTTACCAAAAGTATTTAGATATCATCATATTGCCAATACTGGCAATAATATACCTTTATATATACACATACACACATACAAAATTTTAAAATATAATTATATAAAACATACAAATTATAAAAAGAAATGAAAATGCAATAAAATGTAGAAAAAACTGGAAACAAATACATTAATAACCATAACCTTATACACTTTTCCAGCAAAAGTTTAATTAAAACAAACATTTTTGATCCTGTTCAGAGGTCTACCATAGGTTGAAAATTGTATTAAATTGGCAAATTACAGAAAAGAGAGTTCTAATGGCAGAACTATAATGCTTACTTTTAAATTTAGAAAATTTGAAAACGAATGATTTATGTATTTCAAAAGTTCGACAAACAAATAATTTACATATTTAAAAAATATTAAAATGAATACATAAATTAAAAATGAATAATGTTTGTTAATAACATATGTAATTTACAGTAATATCTCGACTTACGCTACCCCGAGTTACACGATTTTCAAATCTCGCTGATTCGTCTTTTGTTTGAGCACCACGCAACTCTTGATTACTCACTCCCCTCACACTATTGTTCAGCTTACATGTTCAGAAATGTCGCACGGAATCGACGCATAGCTACAATTTATTTTGTGTTATTTATTTCTGTGTTTGTTTTATCTACGGAGACTTAAGAGACTCTACTATGTCATCCAAATGAAGTAGAACTGATTCTTCTGCATCAAACAAGAAAAGAAAAACTTTATCTTTGGAATGTAAAGTTAACATTATTAAAGACTTCAATACAAAAATGAAAATTTTTGAATTGGCAAAGAAGTTTGATCTACTGGAATCGATGGTCAGAACAATTATAAAAGGTAAATAAAAAAAATTCTCAAAGCTGCGAAAAATGCTCAATCTTTAAATTCAAGCATCATTTGTAAACATCATGGTATTATTGCTGAGATGGAAACAATGTTAAAATTATGGTGTGATAAACAAGTAATTGTGAAAAATTGTATAATAATATAATATGTTATACATATGTATTATCTAAGATTTTATTAAACATTTTTTTCTAAATTATTGCTTTTTTTAGTCTCTGGCCCCAATTAAAAATTATTTGTATGTATTTATATGCAAAATTATACCCTGACTTACGCAGTTATCGCTCAGTCCCACCTATCGTGTAAGTTCGGGGTATTACTGTATTTTATGTCAAGCCTATGTTGTTTTCTCTTCCCTCATCAGGTTATCAACTAGAGATTGCCATGTTTTAAATAATGTTTCCTTCTCATTGAAATTAATGAATTCACCCTTTCTAGATGTCTGGAATATTTCAAATGCTTCCTTTGATTATAACTTGTTTATGTCAAACATCTTTTTTAATATTTCCTGGTCCCAACATGCCAACCAGGCATGCTGGGACCAGAATTGAAAATGTTTGTTTTGATTAAACTTTTGCTGGAAAAGTGTGTAAGGTGTAGTGTTATTGGTTATCCAATAAAAATTTTAACTCATCTATTTAAAATTTCTAAAAGTAGACAGATAAGAGTATGCACATGCTTAACGATATATTCTTTTCATAAGTGAAATAAAGAACTATGTGAATCAAAAAATAAGTGATGGAAAAGAGCATAAAACTTAATAAAAAAATCTTTTTATCATTATTACTGTCTTGGCAGGAAGATGGCAAAAGTAAATCACTATCAAATGCTGACTGACATAAGATCTAATTAAATCACTGTCCAGACAATATTAATTAAACCTAAAAGCTACAATTATTCTTCATGTAAATTAAATGTAGATATTTAATTTTCTCTTTTAATATAAATATTTAATTCTTTCTGTAGATACATATTAATATAAATAAAGATAAATCACACATACTTTTTCTCCATATCTAATTTCAGATCAATGCCTTGTTTCTCCAGTAACTCCAACTGAGCAAAACTCCAATCAACAGGCTCATTTTCTGCAAAAGAATTTACTTGGATTCATTGATAGTATGATATTTTATTTATGACTAATTTTATAAATATTAAAATATCTTTCTTTTTTTAATATTATGGAGAATCAGTTTTTAAATCTATTTCAATACAGTAAATTGCATCTGAAAAATGTATATGAAAATGTGATATTAAGAGATATTTTAAAATTTTATTATAGCTCTTTATAAATCACTTCTCCAAAATATCATCAAAAGTTTAACTTAGGCATAACTATATACAGCAACTATGAAATATGGGAATAGTAAAATACATGTTTGTAATTAAAAGGCTCAATTGCAAGGTCAAAAGAGATTTTTCAAAAAAAAAAAAAAAAATCAAAAATAAAAAAATAAGAGAAAATAGGACTACAAATGCTAAAAAAATAATGACAAAATACAAAATGATAAAATGAAGAAAATAACTAATTTCATCTATTCATTAAAAATAACAACAAAAGTGTATCAGTATAATTAAAGTAAGAATGCTAGAATATAGATAGGCCTTTATTAATTACATGTTCTTTTTAGACAAAGAAACAAGTTCAAAAACAAACAAATGAAAAAATATTATCAATAACTTTATTACAAATACTTCTTACTTAAAATGTGAAGAATAATACAATTGAAAAATGCATAATATTTCTAACTGGATAACTACAAATGATTCAATTTTCCTTTAGCACTTAGACAGCTCTTCAATAATTCTTGAATGTCTTTTGACCAATCTTAACCAATTATTACACTTATATAGTCTTTTTTTTTTTTTAAAGGCTTCCTGTAATCTTTTATTACTTTCAGTATTTTTGTGCTGAAATTAACTCATCTTGCAAAAATTTGATTTTAATTTTAGTATTCTTTATCTTTTCTTCATTTTGTAGTTTGCATTTTTTAAATTCCTTCTACTTCTTTTTGTTCTTCTTCCTCATACTTTTTTTTCTTCAACAGCTTTTGCTAAAGCTTACTTCTATGCATTATAAACTGAATAGCTTTTGATTACACAATTTAAGTGTTTCCTATCAATGGAACTGAAAAATTATCTCCATGTCTTCTGCATCTTTAACATGTAATATACCAATTATAGTTGACTCAAAGAGATTCAATATATTCTTTGATAAGATGTTATTAATGAAAGAGAACCTGTGCTCTACATCTGAATTGCCTTACAAAAGGATTAAGTTGTTCTTCACAAAAGATGCAAGATTTGGAAACTTTGGTTGGCCACTTAGTATCTCTTTGAACTGAAAAACATTTTTCAAAAATATATCTACACATTGATGACTTTCAGACACAAACTCTTCACATAACTTTTGTACATTTGAATGTAATCTGTAAGCATGCTGTTCCAACATTACCTTTTCTATATTCAGAGGTTTCAAATTAATACATAAACACTGAATGGCATCATTTTGTACATAAATGAATAAAGGATTTCCAAATCTTTCAAAAAAGAATTTGTTAATAGTAGACATATTTTTTAAGTCTCCTGAGTAAATCATGTGTTGAAAAAAGTAAACACTTCACCAAGGAGGTCAAATTTCAAACTTCAGGAAGAATAATGTCAGGTCAACTTAAAAATAGATAGTACTCCTCTCCTCATACATATAACAAGTTATTTGATGCTTATTTTTTGCTACCATTTGTGTCTAAATTTAAAAACCTTTAATAAACTTTATTATCATTGATATATTATTTGATAAGTAGATAAATAACATGTGTAAGAATAAATTAAAGTGAAACAGGCAATTATTTATTGTAATGTCATCACAATGTGGAAATGAAAAACAAATGAGGGGGGTTGAAATCTCACACTCCTTACCATAATATTGCCACCACCAAACTAAGTTGTTCCAACCTGGCATGAGAGATCCATTGCTTCATGAAGTTTAGATATACCTTCACTCTGCCACTTGCTTAAAACAACTGGAACTGAGGCTCATTTGACCAGGCTACATGTTTCCAGTCCTCAAGCATCCAGTTGTGATGATTCTTTTCCCATATAAATCAAACTCTTCTGTTTAGAGTTGTAAACAATGATACATGATATAAATGATGACTGTTATAAAATAAAGCAGAATGTCACTCTGTTGTCATGACTGCTGTATTGTTTAAATGCTGGCATTCACTGATACACTACAGTTGAAATATGATATGTTGAATTGCAGAATTTTTTCGTGAACTGCACAGATAATTTTCCCTTTCATTGATTTTCTTTTTGTAACTAGAGTAATTTTGCAACCGCTTTTGTCCTGATATCATGTACTCAAAGTATATACTTGGAACCATATGAGAAAATTCCAAAGTAGAAGCCATTTCCAAGATGAAGTGGTCAGCCTTCTAGCACAACAATTTGACTTCAGTCAAATGCACTTAAATTAGTGTTTTTCCTATTGTACAAGAATGCAACTCTGAATAATGTTATAAATGACTATCTGCACTTCCACATGCATGCAGGATGAATACAATTTGCATAAGAGGGATAATGGGCAACTAACCATTTTCTGAGTTAAATAGCTCTAATTTTTTAATGTTTGAGTATATTGGTATGTTTATATATACATACTTATATATGTATAAAAAAGAAACATGATACTCACTGTTTGATATTTCAGTTGGAGATTTTCTCTCTCTGCTTTCTCTTGCTATAATTTATTAAAAAAAATAAAACATTTTAGATGTATTATATTTGATTTTATATTATAATATCATACAATTATAAAAAATTCTCTAATATAAAATCACATATATAATAATACACAATTTTTTATTTTAAAATGTTGCTGATATTGAAAATTCAACTTTTAATAAAGACAAAAAATTTTAAAAAAATGCTTTTTATTCACCAACTGCACTAAAAAAAGAAAAAAATAACTTTTCTTCAGCTTTCACAGTATTCTTGGTATTATGCAACCAAAAATAAAAGCATGATGGGGTGCTCATGAGAAATCCATAAAAATTGGCAGAAAGTGTAAGTATAACTAACAAGGAAACTGCCAGATGTTCAGGTCTCTGATTTGAACAAAACTTGGTGAGCATGTAGCCCTACAAATAAACAGCTCCTTGTCCAAATAATAAGACCCACTTCTCAAGTGTTTCTGAAAAATGGGCCCCTAAAAATTTTTACATAATAAACAAAGTAAAAGCAATAAAAACTATTGATTTCATGTATTCTATAGCCATTACATAAATAAGGATTATTTCCAATAATTTTTTCATTAAAAAACAAATATGTCTTACACTACAAATGTAATTACTATTAAATTATAAACTCTTACCTTGTTCAGGATGTTGAAATCTAAAAACATGATATTTTCCAAGTATAACTCTAGAACCTGTACGCAATACCAAAGGTTCTGACACTTCCCGACCATTAACATAACACATGGCATCATTACAAGGACAGAGAGTTACTATTCCTGTAATTATTAATTTAACAATAAATTAAATTAATGATCATTAAAGTTTATTTTAAAAGAGATTAAAAAAATTTATATTTTTATTCATAAAATTCCACAAGTTAAGAATAATCAAGATTTTATTTATCATATTTGGAATGAAGCAGATTTTAATCAAAGAATAAAAAAAAATATATATAAGATTATAAAAAGCCTTGCATAAACATTTTTGTAATAAAAAATAAATAAATAGTACCAAAATGAAACTGCTTTTTCATTGCTACAAGCAATGAAAAAGCAGTTTCATTTCAGGGGACATTTAAAAAGTGTGGTTTATCAAGGGTACATTACAAATTTGACAGTTTGAAAGACAATATCACATTATATGCAAGACGCATTCTAAAGGATAAATTATGGTTAACTGTTGAACACACTGGTCATCGCCTTCAGGTTTAACACCTTCACAATGGAACCAACATTGACAAGTACCCTGCATCATGAGGTCTCTTTTACAACATGAATCATACAAATAAAATGTTTGTTGCTTGTAATGTCAATAATGACAAGTTCTGGTACTAATCTTTCTTTTATGAAAATCTCTTCTGCATGTTCTAAAATGTCACTATACCAAATATGGTTATATTTGAACTGCTAAATATCTCTCTACACCAGGTTTCTCAACAGAATTGCTATTGACCCTAGGATTGATGAAAGTTTGAGAGTCAATAAAATTTTGTAAGTATAAAAAATTTATTAAAAGAGATTAAAAATTTACATATTTTTTTCTCAAATAAATTTAGGGAGATAAATTTTAAAAATTATATAGAAGGGCTATTACATATACATATAATATTGAAGGGGGTTGAATGAAAAAAATTTTTCTTAAAAGGTTCAATATATGAAAAATGTTGGAAACTCCTATTATAGACAGTATTGAATAAGGATATTTTAATTACAATTATCCAATATATTCAATAACAATGATAGTATTAATTTTTATCGAACAATATGCTTATAACAATAAACACATAATCTAGGAGTCAGTAAATTATATTATTTACATAAAGGAATAATTAGCAAATGTTCAAAAATCAATAGACACATGAACTAACTATAAAAACTTTGTTTAATTTAATTAAATAACATTTCCAAGTTTTCAAATTTTGATGATTGATTCATGTATATGTTGGATTTTCGAAAATTATTGTTAATTACTCCTTTATGTAAATTATAAGATTCAATCAGTCTATTAAAAATTCATAATAAAGTACATTCTTGTTTAATACAATTATTATATTTAATTACCTTCTTGATTTTCAAAAATACAATGTTCGTTCATTATATGTGATCCATTTAATTTTATATCTTGAGGAACATTAGTTTCGGGTCGTCCAACTCTGAAAAGGTTTAGAAAAACATTATTTAAATGAAATTTTTACAATTAAAACATAAACTTTCTCTAAAATCGATTAACAGTTATTTAAATTACATAACTGTATAAATACATAAAAAATTAATATAATAAAATTTTTTCAATATTTATAACTGAAATTTTGACATTATGCTGAGCAACACTGTCACTAGAATATCTCATGTCTGTGTCAAGTCCAAATTTTTGTTCTGTTATGAATTAATGCAAAATATACTGTGAATTCTTATTTTTGATCACCAACAAAACTCCTTTGTGTTTGAATAATATGAACACATGGCAATGTTGTTATATACCAGTCCTTAAATTACAAATAAATTCCAATTATTTTAATTTGAAGATATTTGTTGAGAGGTTTTGTTGTTCCTTCATGCAAATAGAAATATTTTCTAACTAAAATAACATTAATTAGGAAAGAAATTAATCATCTATCAAAAACATAGTAGCAGTAACATTAGTAGCAGTAAATAATAGCTTTAATAAACAGAAATAATTACCTTGTTATTCCATCTTTAATATAATATATTAAACATTCTGACATTAATGGATCTTCATTCAAATTAACAAGATGGGGAGTCTAAAATTAATAATAAATTATGAAACTATTTATAGATAATATAAAATTATAATAAGTGGAGTTAAATATTTTATTTTATGTCATAGAAAAGCATAACTCATAGTTTTAGTTGTTGAGTTCTAGCTTATTAACACCCTCTATTTATCATAATTTTCAGAGTATTTCTGAAAACTACAGAAATATAATTCTTATTGCATTTAATAAATAATAACACAAAATATAGAAAACATGAAATGGATTCAATTCAAAAATTGCAAATTGGATCATAAAACTGGATGCTTTTGCAAATATAATATTTCAAAAGCATTCCTTTTGAAATATTATATTTGCAAAAGCATCCAGTTTATACAATCAAATTTTATTAAATAATAATCTTTGGGTTACAAGATAAACTCATGGTCCAAGTATTACTGTTCACTAATAAATCTGATTGGTAACAAGTGTTAACAAATAAAAAAAAAGTACACTTTATGCCAACATTTAACTTAATGCAACAACATTAACTAAATAGTTGTGTAAAGTGTTTGGTAAAGAAGCCATAAATGTTAGAAGTGCAAAAGGTAGTTTGTAAAAATTTTTAGTGGCAACTCTAATATTACTGATGAATCACAATCAGACCACACTTGACTCAGTCAGAATTAAAACATTAATTGAATTTAATCCAAGAATAATATGTCAGGAAATTGAATTATTGATAAAAATAACACATTCAATGGTTTTTGAACACTAAAAGCACTGGGTAAAATAATTTGTGAGGTGTGGACAGCCCATCAGTTAACCTGTGCACATAACCAACTATATACTGGATAGAGAACCTGTTACTGATAGTTTAACCTGCGCACACAAATAACAGTGCATCTTAGTCTCAATTTTAATTAATCTGCTTTTTAATAGACAAAACCATACACTATGAAACAGGAGATGAAAAGTGGATTCTGTAGGCAAATATTACCTGTAAAAGACAATATCACCAAAACAACTAACATTACCAACAGCAAAAAATTGGCAAAGACTCTTGCACAACTTTTCCAGCACCTGCATATAGGTACAGATCCTACTTTTATACATCCTTAAAAATTTCTAAAATTAGTTTAATAATTCTAAATAACTTAATTATTTAAAGCTATCAAAGGAATGTTAACATGTCTATGTTAAATAATAATTGGGATAGTTATACATTAATTTTATAGTAAAAACTTCAATACAATTTGCAAATCTCAGAATTTTTATGATCAAAAAAATATTAAAGTTAATTAGTGATAAATTAATAAATATTTAACTCTTCTAAAAATTTATTTATGAAATCTTTTCAATTATTAATTAATTAATTTTTAAGTCTATTTACTAATGGAGCTAAAAATAAATGTACAACATAATCATAGATTACATCATATACCTTATTTGGAGAGAAAACACCAACAGTATCTCCATCTTCCCTGAGTGCAACTCCCATTTCAGCAAATACTGCTTCTCTATGGAATAAAATGAAAAACAACTGCATTATTTAATATATCATACAAAAATCATCTACAAAACATTCACTATTTTATTCTATAAATTATTTATAAAAAAAAGTCTGTTTTAATCCAGAATACATTAACAACTTTCTTATGATACTCATAAGAAGTTGTGAACATGTTCCTGATTACAACAGACTTGATTACATGACAAATTTGACAGTCTTAATTCAGAGCACCAGTAGGTTTCCTGCACTTATCATATAGAGTCTGCAGTAGTGAATTAGTTTCTAAATCGTTGTATATATTTCGTACATTTTACTGTTAATATTCTACTTGGTTTGCAATTTAATTTATTTATAATTGCAAATATATCATTCAAACATATAATAATTGGAATGTATGCAGGCAGTTTCTGTGTTTTTTTTATTTTTATTTTTTTGTTTTTTTTTAACTGAGAAAAGGTTACGAATTGACCCAAAAACATTTGTTAAATGTGAAAATTCAGTGCTGGAGTGAAGTACAGGTTATTTGTTTTTGTTAAATATGGTAATTAGTTTATTTTCAATTATTTTATACTTGTGTACAAATTATATTTATGTTTTATATATCAATTTGAAACTTATTTAATGTAGATTACATCTATTTTACTGTTTAATTTCATTTATAGTAATTAGAAGTGAAAATATGCCCAATCTCACTCTTGCCACCACTGCACTCCTCCCTTCCATTCCAGCAATTAAGCATACCCTGTCCAGCGAAAATAATTTCAAGTGACATTATTTCAATTACAGTAGAGCATCGATTATCCGACTCCCGATTAACTGTCACATCGGTTAACCGACCATTCTAGTCGGCAGATTTCAAATGTCCGCTAGTGATGTGGCGCTACAATATTTGGCTATGTCTTGGCTACTTTAATATTATTTTTGTTAAATTTTTGCGTGTTTTAGCTGGCAACATTGGCTTGACCATGAAAGGGAGGCCAGTATTTAAACGATACCTAATTTTCTAATTATGATTGGTTGTTTGTTTTGTGAGCAATAAATTAATTTTAAAATAATTTTTAACGATAGAATAGCGACAATTATTATTTTAAAAAAAATTTTGTTAGGCTTAACATCGATGAAAATTCAACGCAAAGTAGGTTAATAGCGATATACTAATATACTATACTAATAATGTATTTTTTTCATTCTTTTCAGTTATCCAACCAACCCGAATCCCCAATTGAGTCAGATACTCGATGCTCTACTGTATTTCCAATTAGTTCTTAGTTTTATGTTATTAACAGAAAGGTTTTGTAAATTAAATTTTGTCAGGAAGACTGATGTCATTTCTTTTGAATAAAATGGCAACTAAACAAGTAAAGGTCTTATAGCCAGGCTTGATTAAATGTCATCAACTAAATATACATATGGAAATTAATACCTAATAAAGCATTTACATAAAAAAATGTATTCAGAGAAATTTTATAAATTTTATTTATATAAATTTACTTGATTCTTTATTTTCCTTATTTATTTCTAATTTAACAACAAATTTTTTACAGCAAATATGTTGACAGATAAGACTAGTTCTTAATGATTCTAACATAGAACTTCTAACAGTTCTTAACAGACATTCTAAAATTTAAAAGAATTGTAAAGGACAATATACTTCCCATACCAGTAGCATTTGAGTCTTGAACAATAAGAATTATTTTGAATCTTAATTCTTTTCATCTGATGGTTCTTTTAATTTAATATTTTAAGACAAAGTTCGCCCAAACTGGGACCACCATTTATTAGTTCTCATGGTCCCAGTTTGGGTAAACTTTGTCTTAAAATATTAATTATTTTGAAATTTAGTGCTGTTAATCAGGTATGTATCGTAAATTGTGTGTTTTACTATTATGACCACTAACTACTATGACCAAAAAAATAATGTGCAAAAAGGTTTTACTATTTTTATAGAAAAAGATATAAAATAAAAGACATAAAACATTTGTTAACAGCTGTAATATCATAAGTTTGCCATAAAATTATTAATTCTGCAAACTTTTGAAGTATAATTTAAATTTAAATTGTTGCATCTTTTTTGGTGCAGTTTTTTGGGTTTCCTGAGAGATATATAAATGCTATTCTACTGAATTTTATAATATTTCATTATGCATATTATTATTTAAAATTTTAAGTATTATACCTGTGGACTTTAATAGCTTCTGTTTTTTTCAGTTTTTCTTCCCATGTTTCATTCAACTCAGCAATTAACTTTTCTGATTCCTGTAATTGCTCAATAGCATTCTCTCCAGCAGGTGATACAATTTGTTTTTGTTTCTTGTTATTTATTTCCATATTATTTATTTCATCTATAATAAAAAATAATTAAAAAAAAATAAGTTTTTAAAAATAATATTTATCTTTATATTTCACTCTCCTTATAAGAATTGCAGACTGTAATTTACAGAAAAGAATAGACTAGTACAGTATAATTTAAAAAGAAATGAAAATTTCATCAATTTTTTTGAATACATAAATCACAGTTAATACTTCAATATATTAAATGTTTTACTGTTATATCAATTTAAATTAATTTTATAATTTAATTTTGATTATATTTTGAAATGAATCAAGAATTATTATCAATGTTTAAAATTTAGTTTATGTTAAAAGTTGATTGTTTGACGAGAATAGGAATGTTCTGCTGATATGAAGCTGGATGGAGAATGAATCCAATAAGTAAAAATTATATTGAATAATGATAATGAAAATATGAGAGAATTAAAAAAATGAATTCTAAAATGAACTCCAAATCAATAGGCTTAATACATTCCAAAATGAATTACAGGCAGATTGCTAAGTAATGTTACATGCAAGTAATGTACAATAGTTAAATAAAAGACCAAAATACTCAAAAACCTTTATAATGCAGTCTATTTTGTTAACATACCAAATGTTTTTGGTCAAATTAACTGACCTTCTTTGGTTTATTATAGTAGTGCAGTTAGAGATATAGTTGGATATAAGCATTTTGGACACTGATAAAAAGGAACAAATGCTATTTATATCCTAACAAAAAGTGCAAAAAGTTTCTTTTGCTCATTTTATAATCAGACAGAGCTACTTTGATCATTTGTATAATTTTGTACACTTCTGCAAAATATCTGTCAAAATAACATGAAGAAGAAAGCTCAGTGATTTTCAATGTAGCATGATTATTGGATGTTATTGCAGTATTAAATCTGTATATAAGTCTGTTTATTTCCAGACTTCTGAAAATTCCAAAATCCACTGTAGCAGATATTATTTGCCAATGAAAAGAAACTGAAGCAGTAATTCAAACACAAATTATTATTGTATTTACTTTCAGGCACTTGGCAATTTTTATCATCAAATTTTATTTAGTTGACTAAATAAAATTTGATGATAAAAATTGCCAAGTGCCTGAAAGTAAATACAATAATAATTTGTATTTGAATTACTACTAATAACTACTAGCACGGTTTCAAAATACCAGAATAAGAAACTGCAGCATTTAGACTTGAACACCAAAGTAGATGATTTTAAAAACTCACTGATCTTGGAAAAAGAGTATTAGTGCAAATTGTGAATAAAAATGGTATGCGTACTTTAAAAATTAAATACAAATCCATAATGCAGATGAAAACAGCATTTTTTTGAAATTAAAAATTGAAACATAATTTATATTATTCTATCTAACATTTGGTTCATATATTTCATAATGCTTCTAAATACGATTAAACGTCAAAAAATACATATTAAAATTTATTTTGAAAACTTTTAGCCATTATGATATTTGTATTAGCAAAATAGCAAAACTAAAACAAATTTAAGATTAACATGAATAATGATAGATAAATAAACACAAAAGATTTTTTATGTTCAATCAATTCATATATGTTACAACTAATATTCTAATGCAAAAAACAAAGTTGTTATTAAAGATAATCAACTTATAAAGCATTAGCTCAAATAAATATTTTATTTTGCAATAAAATTGAAAAATGGTATGATAAATATCTGTTTATTCTGTTATTTTTAATAATCTTAAATTAATTATTTGCTTCTATATATGTAGCTATCTTAATGTTGCTAATGTAAATTATACAAAACAAATGTTTCAATGGTATATATCTTTACATTTGGTTCAAGTTCTTTCACATTCAATTAGGATAACAATGTTCAAAATTCTTTTATGTTGTCCTGGAGAATGGATATAAATCTGAAAGCACTTCCACCAACCAAATTGTGCTGCAAGATATATTCCTTTATACCATTTATTTTGTTTTACAAAATTGGAAGTTGTGAATCTTTGGTATGTTAATAATTTACTTTAAATTAATCAGCATTCTTCGAAATCATTTCTATTCTCAACTTTATAACACTTCTTTAAACACTTTTACATATTTATATTTATTACCATGACAATCTGTATTTGGAAATTTTTTAAAATCTGTTATTTATTCATCCTAAAAGGAACCCTATCAAATGATAGTGTTAAATATATCATAAAAAATAGATGGAAGAAGTCTAGACAGTTTAACACAAGGATTGTTTATAAAGAATTAAAAAATGTAATTTCAATAATATCCAACAGAAATGAAATAAAAATAATAAAATTCATTATGCAAAAGAAGTAAAACTGTTTTGGGAAAAAGCTAAATTGTTTAATTAAGATAACTATATTTAAAAAAAAAAAAGGCTAAATAACAAAATTTATAGAAGGGAGAAAAACTTAATTAAGTTTAAATGTTTGAAAATATTGAAATCAATGTTAAGATCATTTGTAATCAAAAAAAATTATTTGGCTTTCAGATTGCAATTTATAATAGAGTGACTTTTAGAATAAAAATGTATGTAAATATAGTTTTAATATTCAGAATATATTAAATGTATTATGAATATTTCATAATTCGTGAAGTTTTACTAATTTGAATATTTTCAATTAAATAAAACATAATGTTCTAATGTAAGTGAATTGAATTTTGTTCTGATTTAAAAGAGTTTTTATTTTATATGTGAATTTATTTTTAAATGTCGCTAAGGAAACTTTATTTTAGAATTCAATTTTTATTGACTTGAAAATTTTAAATGTGAATATCTTCTACCTTTGATAACAAAATATAACATTATAGGAAAGCAGTTTAATTTTCTAATATATTACTATCTTATGAAATAGAGGATTAATAAATAAATAAACAACATTCAATCTAACAATGGTTACTCCAATAAAAACTAAATTCTAAAATAATACCATCTTTTTAATTATTATTTAAAAATATATAAATAAGCAGTTGGAATTGGTAATAGTTGATTTTTATATAAAAGATGAAATTTTCCTAATTTTAATTATAATCTTGAAATTCAAGATTATGATTAAAACAAAATTTAAATCATTTATATTTAATTAGTTATTCTAATGCAATAAGCATTTTGAGTGAGAGAACTCAAAATCCTTGCTACATAGAAAATATTTATTACAATTTCTTAGAGATGATACTGATCTTATTTTTATTCAATAAAATAAGAGTTAAAATTTTTATATAGGAACAATTCAATTGATAATAAAATATGACTTTCATTATCTTTATAATTATTTGAAAAAAATAACAACAACAATAATAATAATGTGCTATAATAATTAGAGAATTTAATATTTTATGAATAAGGTTGTGACTTTTTTATTTTTTAGAAACATTATTATTTCACAGTATTAAGTATTATTAAAAGAAAAAGAAAAATTAATTTATATACCTTTAAAATGTTATTTAAATATTTTTGTATTTAAATGTATTTAAACACAAAAATATAAAAATTTTATATAATTAAAGTGAACTAAAAAATGATGTATATAGAAATTTTAATCAATAAATACAATATACTGGAAGCAACTTTCTATTGCAGCTTTACATGCATTGATGCATAATAAGAACTTACTGCATGATTCAACATTAACTGTTCCATGGCCAGCTTCAGCATAAAAAATAAAAGAAAAGTATCAGATAAAAGTGTGAAAGAAACCAATGTTTGTCACTGAACAACTCTGAATTTTACTTATAATTATAGAAATATTTTCAGTATATTAATTATACTTATATATGGATGTTATCTAAAATTAACATTAAGTCACTGAAGTTAATTTGAAGAATTATCTTGTTAAATTTTAATTCTATAGTAAAATATTATAATAAATTTTGCTTAAATATTTTCTATTGTAAAAACTGTAATTAAATATGAAATATTTTATTGTGCTAATTATTTAATTTGAGAAATCTGCTGAAATAGAACAACTCTCCAATAGATTTTATGAATTGAAGTAATATATTTGATGCCAAAAATCATTATTTCAATAAGAAACTTCTGTAGAATGTTCATTGATTGTAGTATGTTGAAGAATACTAATACAGGAATTCTCTACATTTCTAAAGAAAAGAAAGTTTAGGATATATATTTATCTTTGAATATATTTTACTTTCAAAAAAACATTTGCCAGATTTATCAATAATACTTTTCATTTTCAATAAATCAATACACATTTCCAAATTTTTAAAATTGATCTCATTCTTACATTTCATGCAAATAAATTTCAATATAATAATAGCAGTAAATATGAAGCTGTGATGAAGTTCTTTTATGATCTTTATTTTCAAATCAATAACTTGATCTTTACTATCATTCTTAATGTACAGCAATTCACATAATGCTTGTATTATAGACTTCATATTATCTTCTTCAAGAGAGTTCCATAATATTTCAACAATACTTCCCATGTCAAATTAAAGCTTTGTTTCAAATTTTATAATTTTGGTATCTATAAAATCAGTTAGTCCAACCAAATTAAATAACTGCCAGATTATTGTCAGAATATATTTAAAATAAACAAAAATTAATGATAAAGGAGATTTAAGGTTGACAGAATTATCATCTATTAATAAATTTTAATAATTGATAACCTAAATTAAATAGTCCATCCATTCATCTATTGTACTTGTTAACCATGCAATAAAAACTGCAGCTCTCAAAATAAATGTTTATTTTGGAGTGATTAATAATAATTTTGAACCTTGTAGAATGTTGATCATTATTTTTTTAGATAAAAAGCTAAAAAATATAAGCTTTTCCAACTATTTATGCTTAAGTTATTTACAAATATATACTACACATTATTCATTAAGTATTTTATTGCATTTTAATATAATTATTAATTTTTCCAAGCATATGTTCAATGTAGTATTCTCTATTTATCATAATTAAGAATAAATATGAAATGTCTTGCATTTAATAAAAACAAACTAAGAGGCAAATTTACACAAACACAATTTGTTTTGAAGAACATGAACAACTGACTATGAATATATATACAGATTTGTTGGAATGAAGTAAAAGTTATTTATACAGACATGAGGTTATCATCATTTCAAATCAAAGAAGTTACTTTTGTAACAAGCAAAATGCTTTGGTAAATACACAAAGATAGAAACATCCTAGATCCATGACAAATTGTTAATTATTAAAACTTTGAATCATCTGATAGACCTTTTGTATTTTATTTGTTGTTTTATTTCATTGTTTATTATTTTATTTATTTTTTTTTAATTATTTAATTTTTTTGTCATTTTATGTTGTTTTATTGCTTTTATTGATTATTTCTTTGTTTATTTTGAGAAAAAGTTGAGTATTTTTAGAACATTAAAATCTAAAAGCTGCTTCTTTCACTTAAATCTATTAATGTTTGATTTTTGTTTAAATTTAACATCAAAGATGATCTGAAACAGGAATGTTAAATTCTAAAAAACATTTATACTGATTATAAATATTTCCATCCTGATTTATAAAAAGTATTAAATATTTTGTTTTTTATTTTTTCTATCTAATTTAAATAAAAATGTCGCTGTAAGTCTGTAATAAAATAATATCACAATTAATAACAGCTCTAATACATCATTAATTTATTTCCAATACATATAATAATAACTACTTTTAAATAGAGAAGAAAGTCCATGATAGAAGTATCTAAAAATAATGGCTTATATAGAGAAAATTTTTTATAATATTTTGGTAAACTAAAACACAACTGATAATAAATCTAACATTTGCTTCAACACATGTTAAAGGTCATTAGTACATGCATTTCACAATAATTGAGCATTCAAAAATGCTATACAGATGGCTATTGCCTCAGTTGAGATCTGGACACCATAAAAGAAGGTGCATGTGATTAGCTGAATTTAAATCAGTTATGCATTTGGCATCATGCATGAAAAAAATTAATGTCTTATCCCAAAGGGGAGCAAGACTCTAAAAGAGACAGGAAGCAATATATAATATGTTGTTGCAAATGAAATGGCCGATTTTTACTTCTGACTTTGAATGTTTATTAATTTAATTTACAACTTCATATTCAATCAAAATTGTCTCCACCAACATTAATACACTTTTCCCAATGCAATAGAAATGCATTGATGCCAATTTGATAGAAATCACAGGAATGAGAAGCCAAAATGTCATTAAAAGTACTTTTTATTGCATCCTCTTTCTTGAACACTTTCCTTGCCAAAAAATTGTTCAAATGTATAAAAAAAAAAGTGATAATCTGTTGGCAAAAGTCTGGAGAATAAGGTGGATGGGAAGAATTTCATTTGGATACTTTTATTTTTATGACAAATAATTAAAGAACTGCAGACCTCCAAATGATGCTCATCTCTCTCACCAAGTTCATGTGGTACCCATTTGTTGTACTTCTTGACTTTCCCTAACATGTTTAGATGTCGAGAAATAGTTGAATGTCTATGTTCAACCTTTCTGCAATTTCCTAGATAGTCAGGTAATGTTCTGATTCAATGATGTTCTCCAATTCTGATTTTTGAAATTTGTATTTGTGGAATGAAATTTTTTTAACCAATGCCTGGTGGCCTGCTTACTAACAGAGCATTCACCAGAAGTTTTATTGGTATTTCAGATTGCTTTGCATTAGGTCCCTACTTATACTAAAAAAAAAAAAATTCAATTTACTTATTTTTTCATGCCACCAGAAAAAGTACTCTTAAACATGTGGAACTCAAAATATAAATGAGATTACATTTTTAAATTTACATATTATATGTGTGCTCTTCTAATTGCAAACATACAGCACTGTTCATATGGAAGAAGTTGAACTACAAGGCCAGAAAATTTAATTTTAAAAAATGGTCATTTAATCTGCAATGACCCAATAAAAAGGTACCTTGTGAATTTAACAAGTGTTTAATACTTTAGAAAACTTAGTCTTATCCAGAGTTTTTACAAGTTTATCAGAGACAAGAAGTTTGGTTCAGATACAATTACTGCATTTGGATACTGAGAATCCTCACCAAGTGACCAAAAATGAAATAAGCAATAAGAAGAAAAAGCAAATGTCTGGTTAGGAGCGCATAACTGGTTCACTTTGTTTTTCATAGAATCCATAGTGATGACAGACACACTTATCTTGTTATCTTGACATACTACAAATCTTTGTTGTACCACATATTCCTGCAGATTTCATGTTTCAATAAGATATTACGGCATTTTTGAACAACACTTTTCCCAGACAAGGAAAATCCACCTGTCTGGCCATCTAGATCTCTGGATATGACTCGATTAGACATTTTGGCATAGGATTTTTCTCTTATATACACAGTCTTTATTAAAGTTCAAGATTTGGACAATTTGAAACAGTGTATTGTTGCAACAGTTGTTTTAATAATGTCTCAGATAAAAAAAAACTTGACAGGAACTCAGATATCATTTTGAAACCTGTCAAGCTACAAAAGGTGTCCATCTTTGCTTAAGTTTGATTCCATACTTTGTAGTTTATTCACCTCATACTAGTTATACTTATATCAAACATTGTGAAGCCAAATATGTATATAGAAACATCACCAAACAATTGCCTAAATAATCAGGCTATAATACCTACCTCTAGTAACAAATTACTTAGCATTAATCATTAAATCAACAGAGTTGTAGCCTGATTATTTAGATGATCATTTGGTGATGTTGCTAGTTATACTGTTAAGAAATTTGTTTTTAATGCTAATTAAACATTTTCAAAACTAGTTATGTCTCATCTTCAGATCTATAGTTCTATGGGTGTTTGATAATACTTTCAATCTAAAAATGAAACATAACTAGTCTAAAAAAATTTTTAACTGGCATTAAAAACACTGATTTCTTAACAACATAGCATGAAGTGAATAAAAAATAAAAAGATTTCTATGTTAAACTTTACTAACTTTCATGAAAACTTGGCAAGTTACTCTGTATAATACTAAAAAATTATTTTAATAAATCTCACAGATGCTTATATTTGGGTATTTTTGGATACTTCTAGCTTAGACACCCTGTATATATTTTTTTAACTTTAAAAATTATCCAATAGTACTTTTCCAGCCAGTTCAAACAACTAAAAAATTATAAAATCTGTTTCTAATGTTTTGAAACATAACAACCCATTTTCCAATGAGAAGAAGATATGATATAATTTACAATCTAAAATAATTTAAAATTCTAGAATAAACTTAAAAAGACACTGGCTAAAGAGCATTGTTATAAAGAAGTGAAAACAAAATTCTTTTTTTTTAGGATTAAAATCACTAATTAATTAAAAGTAATTTAGTAAGAATAAAATATGTTTTGCATTATAATAACATTGCATTATGAGTATTTTTAGAACATTAAAATCTAAAAGCTGCTTCTTTCACTTAAATCTATTAATGTTTGATTTTTGTTTAAATTTAACATCAAAGATGATCTNGAAATGATCATATTATATACTTCTATTTTATTTTATATCTCTATAAAACTTTAACAGGAATAACCATAGAGTTCCTTGAGCTTCTTTTGTAAATTATCCTTCCACTTCTACCTATAATCTATTTATAAATCCAAATTGCCTTAACTATTTTTAAGTTCTCTCATAGTTCTAATTTTGCTAGTACTGTATAATAGATTCTATTTTACCACTTTTTGCTTATTTAGAATCTGTTCAGTTGATTTAGTCACCTAAATTTTCAATATTCTTAGTGATTATTTTTCTATAGTCTGAGATTTTTCTAGAGCCATTCTTCTTTCTATGAAATTTTTTCTATCACTTCTTATAGCCCAAAACATCCAACTTATTACACTTGAACATTCTTTCTCTACTTCTTTCCACCCTTTTCCAGATAGACTTCAGAATCTTTGAATATGAACATATCTACACAAAATTATGTCTTTTTCTAGCTATAGATCTATGTTTCTTGGTCTACATTAATTGAATAATTCTCCACTTCAAATTTCTCCATTAGTTTCATAATACTATGTTATTCTGTTATTCTGATTTTCTACAATATTCCTTTTTGTATAATAAACAAAGAATTTGTGCATTTATCAACAGATCTAAATAAAAAAGGATCTAACATACAAGATGTTAGATATTTTTATCTTAATTTTAGATCTCTAATTATATTCAAATCTACACAAAAAAGTAAACTGATTGTAAAAAGAAACAAGAAAGTTATAGAAAATGAAAATTAACAAAGAAGAAATTTAATTAATTTACTACTACTACTATTACTACTATTACTACTATTACTACTACTACTACTACTACTACTACTACTAGAGTTGTTAAAGTCAGGTAACACTTTGAAAAATTTATTACATACAAACTATAAATGATATCACTTTTATATAAATATCATTATGAAAAGAAACTGTCAAAGATTTTTTATCTTAACACAGCATTACCTCAATAATGCATATGAATGCTAGAGAAAGGGCAGATGTAATATAAAATAGTCACAAAGATCACCTGATTTAACTGTTTGATTACATAAAAAAATCGTATGTATGTACTGCCTTTGCCATGTGATATATATAAAAACTATGGCAGTGACCACCATTATTACAGAGAATGTAATGAAAAAGATATGGCAAGAAATGGATTACAATACAGACATCTGCTATGTCACACATGGTTTCCGCATCAAATCTCTATAATGTTATGTGATGTGCAAAAAACTTTCAGACTCTCTTCATAATGACATCTACATTTATAGTCTGCATATAATCAATTTTTCCACGTGTACCAGACTTTATAAAAATCTAGTACTTCAATTAGCATCATTGAATTTTCAAAAATTTATCTGTAAAAATGATCACTAATAATTATAAATAAAAAAATGATCGATACAAAACCTTCCTCGCTTATTTCTAGTCGTTTATACAAGAGTACAAACTAGCTACAAATGCATAGAAGTATAAATAAATACAAATAAATTTTAAAAAATAAAACAGAAATAATTAAAAATTAATTTTCATTTTATGACAAAAAATAAATTTTATCCATCTCACAAAAATATTCTCAGAAATGAAGCAAATAAATGAATCTAACAGCACAGATACATATAAAGTTAGATGTAATGTGAAGAAAAGCTGAATAAGGGGAGACAATGTGCTCCCCACACAGATGTAGCAGACCAAACAAGATTGTCACCTATGACCAAAAAAATTAAAGTGCACCAACAGTAGATAGCACCTTAGTACACAGAGATTACATGTTTACTTTCTTTTGCAAATATAAACTTTTAAATTGATGTTCATTAAGTTTTCATTGAAAGCTAAAGAAGAAAAAAAAATCACTTGTAACATTAAGTTTTACGTATAAAATAATTTAAAAGTAATTATCAATAAATAAATTACATAATTATTTTCACATTTAATCCATTTATTTATCAAAGAAGGAAACAAAGATCTAAACACCTAAACATAAATACCTAAATTAAACTGAAAGAAACTATGTGCATAGCTGAAGCAAACAATATAATGCATTTTTACATTATTTTCTTTGCATAATTTTGTTTAAACAATTGTTTACTAAAACAAAATTTTCATAAAATAACATTAAAACAAATGACCAAGTTAGAACCAAACATGGTATGCAATTTACATACTCCAGGATTATATTTTGAATGTTTTTGTCAGCTAATTCCAAAAAGCATAAATGAATGATATCATATTATAATGCCCTGTAAACTCTAACTTAAGCATAAAAATAATATAATAAATTTATATTATATCAAAAACATTCCATAAAAATTAAATCATAATTTAATTCTAAAATATATTACAAATATTTAAATTACAAAAATTAAATATTCTTCAAAATTAATTATTCAAGCATTAATATATTTAAACTACTTACCATCTACATCTATTCCTTCTGCTTTTAACATAGCTTTTAAACGTAGAATTTCTTCTTTTAATTCTCTTATTAATTTAGCATTAGCATCTTCATTAACAACAGCTTTACAAACAATCTGTTTGGCACGATCTGCATATCTACAATAAAATAAATAAAGATTATTCTTTTATCTATTTTTATATTTTAGCTATCAAGACAATAATATATATATATATATATATATACCATTGCTGGTATATGACAATAAGCAAAAATAAGCTCTCATGGAAATCAAAACAACAAGCTGAGAAGACACAACCAGAGAGAAGTGACAAAAACATTAATTCCTTTGTTCTCTCCCACCAAATCCTCTGCATCTATTTGTTATACTCTCAAACACTGCTGTTTGTCGGTCTTACGCAAGATTTGCTGGTGCTTGCAATGTTTGCTTAATTTTTACTTTTATTCAATACTCTTAATTTATATTCAATAGCTACTGCAGTGAACTGTAATCTTTTTAAAAAAGTACATGCATTAATTGCAAGTAAACAAGAAGACAACTGTTTTTATTTTTCTCAAGAAAAGTATTCTAAAATACTTTCTGAAGTGATTTCTGCTAAAACTAAGTGCAGCACACCTTTGGATTTTAAAAATTAATGATGAAGAAAAATTAATTGTGCCATTAAAACCAGGAGAAATGAATATACAGTATTACCAATAATGAAAGTTGTTCAGTATAATATCTGAAACTCACAGCAGAATAGGCCATGGAAGAAAAACATATATGCTTAAAGAATTGCAAGTTAAATACAAAAATATTACCTATGAAGTTTCAATTTGCCAAGAACACAATATACCATGAAGGAACACACCAAAGACCTTATGAAGTCCTGTTTGGCATTAAACCAAAAAGAGGCATAGCATCGTCATCTTTGCCTGGTGAGCAAATCGCAAATATTGAAACCAAAGAACAGCTCAAAGAAATTGTTAATACTTTTAAAGGAAATTTGAGCAGTGACCATACCAAAAACCATATTCCAAAGGAAAATATTGAAGAAAAGCTGCAACCTACCACGTCTTCATATCAAGCCCGGACTGAACAACACGAGTTTATTTCTATAAAAAGAGCAGACTTGAAAGAGAATAGTCTACTGTAAGCATCAAAAATGTTACAAACATAAAAAAGAAAACTTCCTTCTGCTCAAATTGGTGATACCGTACAAATACAAATCCCTGATGTCAACCATGGATATACAGATGCCCGAAATGTGTTGGCTGTTGTTATTGGGATAGAAGACTTGGACTTTTATAAATTAGCAAACAAAAATGGTATCTTCAAGCAGCTTTTTACCCATAATCAGTTTGTGATTTGTAAAGAAAGGTTACTTTCCATAGATAAGATTTCTTCTCAAGAAATATCATTGACAGAAACAGCTGCAGCTAATTCAAAAAGTGGAGGGCAAGGCTATACATGCTGTCATTGCAAAAAGAAGTGTTCCACAAATAAATGCAGTTGTAAAAGCAAGGAACTCTTGTGCAATTCAGTTTATTGCAATTGTTGCAATAAATAAGAATGTTTAACATTAATCACATAATTTATGTGTAAGTTTATTATTGGTATTATTTTCTTTAATGATTTAGAATGTACTGTTCATTTTATGTTCAACAGTTTATGTACATGTGCTGTTACTTAAGCTTTCTTTTATTTTGACATATATCATATATTAAAAAGTTGCATTTTTGTCTTAACATAATAAAAATATTTTTATTCAACATTCACCATCAGTGCATGCTGAATGTTGACATTTGCCAGTGTAAGTGAGAAATAATGATATTTAGCAAATATTTCGTACATACACCAAGCAACTATGTCAATGCTGACATTCACCAGAGAATATCGACATTTGCCAGATATTGGTCTTATCACAGTAACATATATAACACATAACACATACAAAGAATTACTAAAAATTATTAGTGGATTTATATTCTACCTTCAAAATAAAAATATCCTGAATTACCAAATAATTTGTACTCGTAACAAAGATTCTGCTCTCTGACAATCAACAACTTCAAAAACACAACAAGCTTTGCCAGAAGAACTACTACTTTTGAAGCTGGTGATCATCAGAGAGCAGAATCTCTTTTGTTATGAGCATAAAAAGTTGAGACAGTTGTGAAATTAGCAAATAATACTTCAAATTCTTCTATTTTTTTTTTTCAAGTTAATTTTAATTCTAATCAATTCCAAGACTAATAAGATTTCTGTCATTTATAACAATTTTGTTTACTTAACTTTCTTCTTCAATACTATATCATTTCTTTCACTCTGCTGAGAAAACTCCCTTTTACCTCATTTGCAAATATGCTGGTAGATATACTTAACAAGCTTTTCCTATCTTAAAATCAAGTAAAGCCTGTCAATTTTCCTTAGAAAGTGAGCTTGAAATTTTTTTACAAGTTCTAAAATGAACTTGACAGGAATTTGTGAAGGATTTGTTTCTATGAAGAATGCATAATGGATCATTTAGGTCAAAATGAAAGCTTTTGTGTCCATCACATATCATATTGCTCTTAAACAAACTGATTCATTGCTTTTACCCAGAATGGAAAGGCAGAAAGATAGCACACACTTATTTTTATAATATAAGTCTTTTAAATCATATCAATTTGAATTTTTAATTTATGAACAATGTTATATAACTTGTTTCATTTATTTATTTATTATTCTACAATTTTCATTCTACTTCATAAATTTTTGTTCAAATAATATTACTACATCAATTCCTTTTCTTAAGAATTAAATAATATTGGAAATTAAATTATTAATTAAACAGAACAAATATTTAAACTAAATTAATTACTTCTGCTTGTAAGCAATACCAATGAACAAAAAATATATCCAAAGACATAGTATAATGATTATTGTATACTTAGCATAATACAAATATATTCAATAATATGTAAAACTAATAATGAAACATTTTTATTACTAAACCATTAAAACAAGCCAATGATGATGATGATCAAACTAAGTCATATTATATCTGATCAATATATGTTAAATAATAATTATAAATAAAAAATTAAATAGTAATTTAAATACCTTAATGTGCTGAGTGTTTCATCATAATTAATATCAGCAGGACTTACAGCAGCAATCATAGCAGTTTTAGAATTGCCTCCTAAAAATTTTTAAAATTTATTTATTTATTTATATAAAAAAATTTATTTGTTTAAGAAATAGAAACAATTTTACTGATAAGAAAAATAAGTAATCAAGAAAATATAAGTAGCTATATAAATCTAAAATTTTAACTATTTTAAATTCACATCTGTAATGAAATAACGGCTTTAGTAATGTAATTATAATATGCATATAGTATATATACATGCATGCATGTATGTATGTATGTACACTTGCACACAAATCTTTGAAAGCCAGAATATTAAAGTTATTTTAGTATTACTGTCAATTTTTTCTCAAAAAATAACCTGTATAAGACAATCTGTAAAAAATGAACAAAATGATCTATTTGTTATACCTGTGTTATTAATTTGTATTAGTAAGAAACTGTCACAGATGAAAATTCATACAAGTATTTAATCAAAACACCAACACAAAAACATTATGAATGAAAACAAAAAAATCAATCAATATTTGTTTTACTTGGGTGATGATAAATTTTAGAAAATACAGTAGAACCTCCATTATCCGGACCTCCATTATCCGGATTTTCGATTATCCGGATTGTTCAAAATAAACAAAAATTTTACAAATTTGCTGATTTGCACTTGGCGAATTACGACACTATTTATGTACGTGATGGAATGCATAACTTTTCTTGTTTCAACAACGTCTCACCCAGCACAGTGGTCATAAACTCTTAATATATGTTACGTAGTAATAAAAATATAACTTGACATACGTATTTATAAATAATTTATATTCAAATTACATCATTTCTATGACCAAGGGCGGCATAAGGCATGGACAACGTGGGACGTCCCTTCGGACTGTGAGGCATAGGCGGTGGCCTATGCCTCGTGGTCCGAAGGGCCTCACGCCTCGAAGGTTTATGCATTACTTAAAAGCCGTGAACACGACGAAAAAATTTTACTCGTCATAAAACGATAAATAGTTTGTCAAATTTTTATTCATAAAAATGCTGTTTCAACTGCTTTTTATTTTATAAAATCCGTCTTCTTGCGCCACGTAGTCTGTTAGCGTTGGTCAGTAGTAGTCCAAATTCAATAGGAACGTTTGTTTCTTGAAAATTTGATCACGATTTAAATACAGTATTTACTTTTAATATTACCGATAAGTCATCGAAAAGAAAACGTGTTGTATTATCATTAAAAGACAAATTAAAGTATTTGTTTCGATTATCCAGATTTTTCCTTATCCGGACTACCTTCATCCCCAATTAGTCCGGATAATCGAGGTTCTACTGTAGTTTAATTAAATAATATCATAACTGACATTAACAAATTTGTAAATTGTTATAAAGGTACTAGCAGACCCAGCCATGTGTGCCGTGACTCAAAATGAATCAATTGGGGACTGGGGTTGTTCAGAAAATCTATTTTTCAGATAACTGATTGAAAAAATATTTATTAATATACAGTAGATACTTAAGCTTTCTTTTATTTTGACATATATCATATATTAAAAAGTTGCATTTTTGTCTTAACGTAATAAAAATATTTTTATTCAACATTCACCATCAGTGCATGCTGAATGTTGACATTTGCCAGTGTAAGTGAGAAATAATGATATTTAGCAAATATTTCNACTTGTTCGAATCTCACTCATTTTTTAAACCTGAAGAAGACTGAAAGTACAGTCAAAAGCACTTGTTTTCTATTAAATATTTACTACTGGACTTTTAAGGTTTATGAGTGTTCATTTACAGAAAATACTAATGAATATGGGTGAAAAAAATCATCAAAATGTGAAGAATATCAAATATTATGAATATAGAGGTTCCACTATATATAAATATTAAGAACTTATAATTTGTAATTATTTTTCCATAACTATAAAAAATTAAAATACAGTGAGTGATCGGTTAACGAACATAATCCGTTCCAAGACTTTGTTCGTTAACCGATTATCGATTTACCATAGGTTTCTATGGGAAGTTGATTAATTCATTCTGGAGACTCCCAAAAAATAAAAAATATATACTTTCTTACTATGTTTACTCATATGTAATAATAAAAATACATATATACATGGTCTTTTTTATTAATCATGTTTTTTCCATTTGTGGGGGTTAAAGAATCTGTCTAATGTCGATTTTTCAGAAGTAATTAATCGCATTGTAATTGTAGAGATCCCTAAACCTATTAACCTCAACCTGGTTTGGATGCCATTTTAAGACCGTTGTTCTGACATCCTCCCACTTCTTCAAAAGATCTTTAATAGCAGATATCAGCATAAATCCACATTTTCGGAAGAAAACGTAAAGAATTGTTTCTGTAGAAATATAAAAGACTGGAAATACAGGGGAGAGTTTAAAGTTCGGGGGAATACTATCTGATCAGTATATACTGGGTTGAACATCGATGTCGACATCTCCCACGCTCCGAAAAGTTTCGAATTGTTGCCTGAAGACAAAGGAAGACCAATCGGTATTCATTATTTTATGTCGCTTCTTGTGGCTAAACACCAACCAAATGCCGAAATTTTATCGGTCTACTTTAAGGCTCTATAGATGGTGCCTAACGCTTACCTTTAGAGCCAAATTGGTTACGTAATTCATTTAATAATTAGCCTTAAACTAGCCTGATAGAATTTCGGCATTTGGTTGGTGTTTAGCTATATTATGTATCAGGTCTAGCGATGTTTGTCGCTTCTTGTGTTTGTTCAGTGAAGTGTTCGTTATCCGAGCATGTGTTCGTTGTCTGATCATAAAAATCTTTCGCGAAAGTGTTCATTATCCGATTTGTTCGTTAACCGATCTGTTCGTTAACAGATTACCTACTGTACTTATATAAACACAGGGATGTCATCAATATTTATTCGACTAAATAAAAAAATATATTTTACAGAAGTTTAATGATTTTCATACAGAAATGATAAATTTTTTGAATATATGAAATTTACAATTTTAAATAGTTTAAGAAAATTAAAAAATTTTATTTTTAAATTTTCTCTCAAATGAAGTTTATATGAATTCCAAATCAATGTATTTTAAATATATATTATTTGTAAAAAATTTTGATATTTGTGTTTACTTAAAAATATGAAAATCAGCAATATTTAAATTAATCAAATTATATTTATATTACCAGTTCATTTGTAATATGATGACAATTAATTTAATAATTAAAAAAGAAATACTTACTGAAAAATGAAATAGTACATTTGAGTACATTACAAGAAAAAATCTATCATCTCAATAAATTAAAACATTCTAGGTCCTATGAGATATTAAATTTTTAATAATTTTTTTCTGTATTATTTCATTTAGTCTTATCATTGATTATTCTTTATTAAATTTTTAAATTATTATTTAAGTTATTTAATTAATATACACAACTCCTTGGTGTTCCACCTGATCACCACTGATGACGTTTTGCTTATATTTTTTAAAAAATTATTTTAAATTGCAATACAAATATAGACGTGCCACTAAGTGACAACATCAATGTTGAACCACCAAATCCAATCAGAGGTGAAGAGTTGATAAAAGTAAGTTGAAAATTGATTAAATTTTCAACTTACTTTTATCAACTCTTTACCTCTGAAGATATTTGTCATATAAACAGCTTTCTTTTAAAAAAATATTTTTCAATTACAGGCAGTTCCCAACTTTATGACATGAAAGAATTCTTAAAAATGTGTACATAAGCTGAATTCCAAAAGTCAAACAATGGAGTGATATATTTTAAAAGGATTCTATTCTCAGACAACTAAAAATAAATATTATATAAAGGCTAACTGTAACCTCTTTGGATGTGTACACAATTTTCAGCAAATAAAACAATATAATAAAAATTTAATGCTTTGTCTATGAGAAAATCCATTTCCAAAAATTCCTGAAAACTGGTGTGTAAAGAACCAAATAGTTTTTTGCATTAGAATCCTATTTAATTCTTCTATCAATATATACTTCAGAAATAAAATAAAACAAAGTAATTAAATTCATTAATTTTTTTTACAAATCTCCTGTGAGTAAAAATTATTAGAAAATTAACAAATTAAATTTTCAGAATTCTGAACCATGTGTTAATAATTAAATAGGATTCTAATACAAAAGAACTGTTTGGTCTATCTATTTCAATTTTTGAGAACTTTTGGAAAAATCCTTATTCAAAAATTCTTGAAAATAATAATGGGAAATAGCAAAATTCTAGAAAAAGCATTAACTTTTTACAACCATCTGCTAAAGATCACACACATAACTAGAGGTTACAATCAGCCTTAATATGAAATTAATTTTTTGCATTAAATATATTAAAATTCATAAAACATTTTAACTAATGTCCAAACCATAAATTAAACAAACAACACAAAAAAAATTGATTTTTAAAAGTAATTTTAATATTATCAAATCTAAACTGCACAATAACCTGAAACCTTTGTTGCCTGAAAATGTACAAAGGTCCAAATTTGGTATATGAAAATCAATTTAATGTTATCAGTGTATTATGTATGAAAAAATGAGCTATCTGAAAAATCATGCTTGTATATTAAGAATTGCTTGTATATTGTTTCTTAACATACAACTTCTAAAAATACAGCTTCAACATAAATTATACTTTATATACTTTTATAACAGGATATACTTCAATATAACAAGATATACTTCAATTTTTAAAACATACCAAGATTTTCCCGTAAAAGCCAGGTCAATACAGAATCTCTATATGGTATGAAGTCACCTTTTCTTCTTTTCTTTGTTGCCTAGAAATATTACAAAATATTTTAACTATAATATATAATAACTCTTTAACTTAAAAATTAGCACTGTTTTTAATAGTCAAAAAATGTCCTATAATTGAAGAAAATATATAAACTATCAGTTAAGTCAGAACTAGTGATCAATGGTTAGGAAATTTTTATATTTAGATGCTTGACTTTTTTATAATTGAGTGCTCAAACTAATTCAAGTATAGCAATTAAAATTTTCCAATTATTACACATTTTTCAAGCTTACTGAAAAACTAAATTAAGTATTTGTAAATCTTAGTCATTATTTAATTATTTATCTTAATAACTGAATTTCTATTTACAAATGTTTACTGTTAATAACTTAAAATTAATATGTTCATATTTGCTTTCTAATCATTTTATTCCAAAAGTCAATATATTGTTGCTTTTGTTTAAATNTCTACGAACAAGTGCGAATGATGTTTCCACTCTTTTGCCGTTGCCAATGACAATCTGCTATTTTTATAATATATTAGTATTATTAGAATATATTATCAGTATATCTGAAGTACAGAGCTCCCGTTGGGATTAGGCTCTCTCCCTTGTTTATTACGTACATCACCTCAGTGCAGGGTATTTACATTTATTCAAGTGTTGTGCAAATCATGGCTTCTAAAAAAACAGAAAAGTGATTTCAATTGAAACAATGCAAGAAATCATCAGAAGTGAAAGTTGACAAAAACTTCCTTGTCGAATGGGGAGAGGTTCAAGAGTTTACCAACACTCATTATCCAAACAGAGCTGAGGCCAACAGTATCAATGATCTCTACAATGACACCCTTTCCTGTCATTTCCGACAGGTGTTGAAGAAGAGAGAGAAACAGACCATCGTGGACATGCTTTTCAAGAAGCCAGCAGGGAAAAAACATAGGATGGAACAAGAGGAGTTGACCCTGCAAGCTCCGATAGCCTCTCCTGAATCTGAATTCGATTAAAAAACAATAAAAAAAAGACCCGCTGCAATGTGTAAAAAGTCTGTATCTGTATGAATGTGTGAAGAAAGTGTTCCTCCACCTCACAACATCTGCTACCCTGCATAATTGGTGATTGCTCCATTTTCATTTTTTTTTTATGGTGCAGTACAGTTATTTTATGCTGCGGAACGAATTATATGTTTTGACATGTATTTCTATGAAAAAATGCGTTTTGTATAACGGACTATTCACTTAACGGACGTGCACCTGGAACAGATTAAGTACGTTATACGAGGCACCACTGTACCTTTCAATTCTTACACATGTTAGCGCCATTTTTCAAGTTGAGAGAGCTTTGCAACTAAAGTGAATATCACAATAAGAAACTACTACTGTTTTCAATAGAAGTTTTCATTGAGTAAAGAAAAAAACTAAAACTTGGTGCACACAGACATTTGATAGAAAAATGAAAAGGTGATTCTTTTCATTTAGCAAATTCGGTTATTATTAGCACTTGGCAGGATAAAAACAGTGAAAAACAAAATGCTTTTCACTGTTTTTATCCTGACAAGCCAATTGTAAGCAAAGGTAAACATCATTCCTCAACAACATGTTTGATAACTGAGAGTAGGTGATAGGACCTAATGTTAACATCTTGCTTACATTTATTAAAATGAAAGGGAAGAATAGTAAAGTATTGCTTATTTTAGTCAAAAATTGTTCCAGATTATAGATTGTGTGCAATATCATCATTGCTACTGTCTTGAATTTTTTATCCCTCTTTACATCAACAAATGCACTTCTGGTTGGTTGGAATATTTTTCATTAGCAAAAAAGTTTGAAATATTAGATTGCCAGTGCAATTCATTGAACACTAAAAAGAACACATTGGAAACATCATTAATACATAAAATTTGCCTTACTTTTTGCTAGTAAATAGCACTTGGTGTGAACTAGCCTTTACTCAATTTTATATTCAGTTTCTGCAAAAACTTCAGAAAATATTTGTGTTTTATTTCCATTTGTGTTTATATTATACTTTATGCATGTATTTTGTTGAAATAAGTCCAATTTTATTTTAAAAGAATAACAAAGTTGCTCTGCTTGATGTATTGACATATTAAAAAAATATTACCAAGTGCTATGGTGACAAACTTTTTTACAATGAAAAGGAGGACACAAATAAATTGAAGGAAAAAATATCGTATTGTAAAAGAAACATTTACAGTAGATCCCCCTATAAAACAGGTTCATATAATACGGATTTGTATAAAACAGTGAAAAAAATTGTGATCGTATTCATATAAACATGCTAAAAGAGACTCCTATAATATGGTAAAACGTCATCGCCGACTAATGTCGCGACAGGATTGGTCAAATCTAGACCAATAGCGGATATTGCACAAACCATTGAGTTTAAATGAGCAGCGGACCTACTAAAAACCAATTATTATTTAACGTCCATAAAAATGATATTTATATTAATGATGTCTCCAAAGTTCAACAAATTTTTTGCAGAAAAATAACTTATCAGGAAACACTTGCCCGCCATTCGATGCACTGCTCTGGAACGAAAACAAGCTTAAGCAATGGCATCGTCAAACAGTGCACACTCAGTAAGTAATCCTACAATTTTTTGTTTATAGCATAGTTTATATAAATTATTCCCAAAAAATTATACGTGTTTTGGAAATGTTTGGAAAGTCAAATTAGTCTAGAATCAATTAATTTTATGGAAGAAAACCTTTCAAACAGCTGTAGTCCCTAAACTGCATACGTGCTAGGCTGTGATTGGCTCATGTATTTAAGTGACTCGTACAACATGGAATTCATAAAACACGGAACATATCTACCGTGTTATTGGGGGTCTACTGTATTTCTTTGCAACAATAATACACTATAATAATCTCTACTGCATGTGTATGTGCTGTGTCATGTTTCAGTAAGAAGTAAACAAAGCCACTTGCACGCACCATGCTCTCTTGAGGTCTCTTGTGCAGAGCACATGCATCTTATAATCATGTCTCGCTGCACTGTACCAAGCCATAATGAATTGTCATGTCAAATACAAACATATCAAATCACATCACATGCTCGGCATCAATCGAATACAAAGATTTACAGATTAGTCTTCAAATATTGAAAAGGAGGACACTTTTTGAGGGAGGACAATTGGTCATCTTACAAGTGTTGAATATTTTACTGTTAATTATAATTAAGACAAGCACAGAGAGAGTTCAAGAATATCCAACTCAAATTTGAGCACGTAAACCACCCAAAATGGTGCTTAAAACTCTACATTTTTGTCAAAAAAAACTAACATATCACTTAAAACATGCATGCTTGGTGAACACACTTTCCTTCTTGATTGCACATATATAAAAATATATGAATATTTCATTTTCTGCACACTTTTCTTTTTATTTTGAGGTAACTTCAATAAATATAGCAAATACTATGTCTAAATTAAAACTAGATAAGAAATATGCTCACATTTTGAAGCAGTAAGCATTTTCTTGTTACAGCCTACCTAATATGAGAAACCAATTTATGCTAAGAATCTTACATAGTCCTGTGCAATTCTGGCTTTCATTGGTTTGACTAAAAATAATTTTTTCCCCTTTCAACAATAATAATGTTCATATTTCAAATAGATTATAGATTCAATCAAACATAAATGTCTATCATATATCTAAATAATGCACTTAAATTATTAAAACATATAAACCAGAATAATAATTCAATTTTGAGTTAAAATATAAAAACACTAAAAGTTTACAATGTCTTCATAATTTTGTCCTCTCATTCCTCACTTAGCAAAAGCAGCCTTTTTCTGGTAGCTCTCCTCTACTTCAACAAGCAAATTTTGTCTATGGTGGTGGTGAGGTGGAGAAGGATGAATATGAGATACTAAATTTTCAGTGTGTTTTTAAATTTTAATTCAAAAGCATTTATATTAATTTTATCTATTTTATGCAAGTATTTACTGTACAGTGGAACCTCTATATTTGTCATTAATCTGTTTCTAAAGGATCTAATGAATATGAAAAATGATGAATATAGAAACAACTTTTCTCATAATAAATAACTAATATTCGATTAATCCGTTCCCATCCTAAAAAAAAAAAGATATAAGAATAAAAATTATGTTGTTTGTAAAACTTTTTATCTTTATTCTACTAAATAAAGATAAAATGATAGAGGGGAATAAGAGTAAGGTTATTATTGTTTAGAAGAAGACATACCATCAATTAAAACATTATGTAATTCCAATTATGATCTTGGCATATTAAATTCTTTGGCTAAGTTGGAAAGTTGGAAACACTAGAGAGGTTGTGGTCAAAGTTTTCATCTCTAAAATGTGAACGTCAACCATTGAGTGCCGCCATCTTGTAAGCCAAAGTTTGACAATGGCATTTGGAACATCGTTGGACTAATGCTTGACATTCCAAACAACATTGTCAAACTTCTAGGCTTACAAGATGGCAGCGCTCAATGTTCGATGTTCACATTTTAGAGATGAAAACTATGGCCGCAACCTCTCTACTTTGTCCATTTTCAGACTTAATAATAATTTTTTTAATCTCTATTGTTGTTCTAACAGCTTTCCTTTTTTGCTTTTATTTTCAGTGCACTTTGTTGGAGCCATTGGAACTTAAGTTTTTGAAAATAATCAAAGCAAAAAACCAAGAACACACACAATGACTACACAAAGCAGACTGATTAACTATAGCTAGATGACATAGTGTTGCCAACTCAAAATTCAAATTTATAGCTATACATTTTAATAAAAATATTCAAATCATATTATTTCTATTAAAATTGTTTGATTTTTTATAGCTAGATAGCATTATAAAAATAGCTAGGCCATTATAATTTAGGTAATTTGTATAGCTAGATTGTTCATAAATCCACTAAATCTAGCAAAAAATTTGCTAAATTGGCAACACTAAGCTAATATGGCTAGCTGATTGGCACAGGAGTGCAATTGTAGGTCGCTGCCAGTGTTAGGAGTGACAACAAATTCAAAAAATACTTAAATTTAAAAATCTTCTTACGTGAAAAACCGTTTTTTGAAAATAATTTCATAATTTTTGTTCTACGCATTCACTTGTTCGAATCTCACTCATTTTTTAAACCTGAAGAAGACTGAAAGTACAGTCAAAAGCACTTGTTTTCTATTAAATATTTACTACTGGACTTTTAAGGTTTATGAGTGTTCATTTACAGAAAATACTAATGAATATGGGTGAAAAAAATCATCAAAATGTGAAGAATATCAAATATTATGAATATAGAGGTTCCACTATATATAAATATTAAGAACTTATAATTTGTAATTATTTTTCCATAACTATAAAAAATTAAAATACAGTGAGTGATCGGTTAACGAACATAATCCGTTCCAAGACTTTGTTCGTTAACCGATTATCGATTTACCATAGGTTTCTATGGGAAGTTGATTAATTCATTCTGGAGACTCCCAAAAAATAAAAAATATATACTTTCTTACTATGTTTACTCATATGTAATAATAAAAATACATATATACATGGTCTTTTTTATTAATCATGTTTTTTCCATTTGTGGGGGTTAAAGAATCTGTCTAATGTCGATTTTTCAGAAGTAATTAATCGCATTGTAATTGTAGAGATCCCTAAACCTATTAACCTCAACCTGGTTTGGATGCCATTTTAAGACCGTTGTTCTGACATCCTCCCACTTCTTCAAAAGATCTTTAATAGCAGATATCAGCATAAATCCACATTTTCGGAAGAAAACGTAAAGAATTGTTTCTGTAGAAATATAAAAGACTGGAAATACAGGGGAGAGTTTAAAGTTCGGGGGAATACTATCTGATCAGTATATACTGGGTTGAACATCGATGTCGACATCTCCCACGCTCCGAAAAGTTTCGAATTGTTGCCTGAAGACAAAGGAAGACCAATCGGTATTCATTATTTTATGTCGCTTCTTGTGGCTAAACACCAACCAAATGCCGAAATTTTATCGGTCTACTTTAAGGCTCTATAGATGGTGCCTAACGCTTACCTTTAGAGCCAAATTGGTTACGTAATTCATTTAATAATTAGCCTTAAACTAGCCTGATAGAATTTCGGCATTTGGTTGGTGTTTAGCTATATTATGTATCAGGTCTAGCGATGTTTGTCGCTTCTTGTGTTTGTTCAGTGAAGTGTTCGTTATCCGAGCATGTGTTCGTTGTCTGATCATAAAAATCTTTCGCGAAAGTGTTCATTATCCGATTTGTTCGTTAACCGATCTGTTCGTTAACAGATTACCTACTGTACTTATATAAACACAGGGATGTCATCAATATTTATTCGACTAAATAAAAAAATATATTTTACAGAAGTTTAATGATTTTCATACAGAAATGATAAATTTTTTGAATATATGAAATTTACAATTTTAAATAGTTTAAGAAAATTAAAAAATTTTATTTTTAAATTTTCTCTCAAATGAAGTTTATATGAATTCCAAATCAATGTATTTTAAATATATATTATTTGTAAAAAATTTTGATATTTGTGTTTACTTAAAAATATGAAAATCAGCAATATTTAAATTAATCAAATTATATTTATATTACCAGTTCATTTGTAATATGATGACAATTAATTTAATAATTAAAAAAGAAATACTTACTGAAAAATGAAATAGTACATTTGAGTACATTACAAGAAAAAATCTATCATCTCAATAAATTAAAACATTCTAGGTCCTATGAGATATTAAATTTTTAATAATTTTTTTCTGTATTATTTCATTTAGTCTTATCATTGATTATTCTTTATTAAATTTTTAAATTATTATTTAAGTTATTTAATTAATATACACAACTCCTTGGTGTTCCACCTGATCACCACTGATGACGTTTTGCTTATATTTTTTAAAAAATTATTTTAAATTGCAATACAAATATAGACGTGCCACTAAGTGACAACATCAATGTTGAACCACCAAATCCAATCAGAGGTGAAGAGTTGATAAAAGTAAGTTGAAAATTGATTAAATTTTCAACTTACTTTTATCAACTCTTTACCTCTGAAGATATTTGTCATATAAACAGCTTTCTTTTAAAAAAATATTTTTCAATTACAGGCAGTTCCCAACTTTATGACATGAAAGAATTCTTAAAAATGTGTACATAAGCTGAATTCCAAAAGTCAAACAATGGAGTGATATATTTTAAAAGGATTCTATTCTCAGACAACTAAAAATAAATATTATATAAAGGCTAACTGTAACCTCTTTGGATGTGTACACAATTTTCAGCAAATAAAACAATATAATAAAAATTTAATGCTTTGTCTATGAGAAAATCCATTTCCAAAAATTCCTGAAAACTGGTGTGTAAAGAACCAAATAGTTTTTTGCATTAGAATCCTATTTAATTCTTCTATCAATATATACTTCAGAAATAAAATAAAACAAAGTAATTAAATTCATTAATTTTTTTTACAAATCTCCTGTGAGTAAAAATTATTAGAAAATTAACAAATTAAATTTTCAGAATTCTGAACCATGTGTTAATAATTAAATAGGATTCTAATACAAAAGAACTGTTTGGTCTATCTATTTCAATTTTTGAGAACTTTTGGAAAAATCCTTATTCAAAAATTCTTGAAAATAATAATGGGAAATAGCAAAATTCTAGAAAAAGCATTAACTTTTTACAACCATCTGCTAAAGATCACACACATAACTAGAGGTTACAATTAGCCTTAATATGAAATTAATTTTTTGCATTAAATATATTAAAATTCATAAAACATTTTAACTAATGTCCAAACCATAAATTAAACAAACAACACAAAAAAAATTGATTTTTAAAAGTAATTTTAATATTATCAAATCTAAACTGCACAATAACCTGAAACCTTTGTTGCCTGAAAATGTACAAAGGTCCAAATTTGGTATATGAAAATCAATTTAATGTTATCAGTGTATTATGTATGAAAAAATGAGCTATCTGAAAAATCATGCTTGTATATTAAGAATTGCTTGTATATTGTTTCTTAACATACAACTTCTAAAAATACAGCTTCAACATAAATTATACTTTATATACTTTTATAACAGGATATACTTCAATATAACAAGATATACTTCAATTTTTAAAACATACCAAGATTTTCCCGTAAAAGCCAGGTCAATACAGAATCTCTATATGGTATGAAGTCACCTTTTCTTCTTTTCTTTGTTGCCTAGAAATATTACAAAATATTTTAACTATAATATATAATAACTCTTTAACTTAAAAATTAGCACTGTTTTTAATAGTCAAAAAATGTCCTATAATTGAAGAAAATATATAAACTATCAGTTAAGTCAGAACTAGTGATCAATGGTTAGGAAATTTTTATATTTAGATGCTTGACTTTTTTATAATTGAGTGCTCAAACTAATTCAAGTATAGCAATTAAAATTTTCCAATTATTACACATTTTTCAAGCTTACTGAAAAACTAAATTAAGTATTTGTAAATCTTAGTCATTATTTAATTATTTATCTTAATAACTGAATTTCTATTTACAAATGTTTACTGTTAATAACTTAAAATTAATATGTTCATATTTGCTTTCTAATCATTTTATTCCAAAAGTCAATATATTGTTGCTTTTGTTTAAATTTGATAACTCATTAATTTAAAATTAATGATTAAAAACCACAGTCAAACATTTTAGAGTCACCATTCATTTGCCTCTGAAATTGGCATTAATCAAATGTGGTTCAAAACTGAAATACCTCAAACAATAGTAATTATATACAGGTATCCCTCACATAATACAGTAGATACGTTTCAAAAAAGTGCAGTGTTATGCAAATCCATGCTATATTAAACAAAAAACTAATGTAAAACATAAAGTTAATAGAAGTATACTATCATTTTTCATTACTAAGAGAAATATGTTTATTAAAGCAATTAATAATTTATTTCCAATCAATAATTAATTAACAACCACAATTAATACTACTGTATTACATATTAACTTTCATTTTAGTTAAATGATGGCAATTTCTTTTACTGAAGTAAACTCACTCAGCAATATGTAAATCACAAAAACACAACACCTTAAGTTTCTGAGAAAATTTAATAAAAATGTCACAAACGTTTTCAGCCAAACCTGTTGGCCATCATCAGGTTAAACATATTCGAAAATAAACAAAATAAAACAAAAATTTAAATACAAGTAAAATAACAAATGAAATATGCATATACATGCATAAAAAACATAAAATAAAAATTATTATAAATAACAAAATATGTATATAAATACACATATAGGTTTAAATAAATATTAAAACACTATATAATAATATATTATATGAAATTCAAAGAAATGAAAGATATGCAAAAATACAAAAATCAAAGCATTAAATTAAGAGCTCTCTAATCTTTTAATTAAGTATTTCTAGGCCGAAGGCAACCCTTCAGCATCCCTAGCATTAATGCATGTATCATGCAATCTGCTCTTATATATCTCAATTTTCTTGGTGCTAATTGCCAACGTCGGTGAATGTACTGGTTTAATAATACTTGCTTCATCCCATTTGACCACTGAGCCCTCAACTTGCACCATCTGCGATAGTATTGTGGCATTAGATCTTTTGCTGACATTGTACTTGTGTTCTCTCAATCTGACTACTAAGTTTCTATTTTTTTTTTTTTTTTTAATTTCTTTTACAAAGTATCTTGTCATCTCAGCTTCTTTATTGATCTTAATCAGAAAAATCAGCAACATCTTAATTTTTTGATTTTTATCACAATATTTTATGGATAACAAAATATAAATAAAAATATATTAATCAAAAATTTGTTCTAGCAGGTCACATTTGTTAAGTCGAGTACTGGGTGACTTTTTTCCAGAATTTGTGCTTGAATACTAAATTGCTTGAGTTCCAAAATACTGCTGTACTTTATCATTTCTACAAATGAAGTAGTCATTTGCAGAAAAGTAATACCTACGGCTAAATAAATTTTACTAAATATGAAGATCAATCTATAAAAAGAAAACACATTAAAAACAGTCTTAAAGGCTAAAGTCTGAAAGCAATGACAATGACACCTGGTTTATAGAAAAATTAGGTTAATGAAGAAAAAATTACACTATCAGTTTTCATTAAAGTAAACATGACAAAAAGCACAAAATAATTTGAAAATTTCATTATTCTAAAATCCATGGGCAAATTTGAGACAACACACATGCTTACTTAAATAAAACAAAATATTGAATAATGAAGTTAACACTTAAAAATTGTGAAATTTTGTACAAAGGATTTCCAAAATTATGTTAGAGTGAAACCAGAAGTTGTGTTGTATGGGGGATATCCCAAATTTTTCAACCATGTTACAGCAAAATCATGTTGTAGAAGTACCATGTATGAGGGATATCTGTATATTAAATAACACCAAACAAAACCTTCAAAATATACCAGCAAATATAATTTAATATAAATACATTATGGCAAATGTTTTTGATCCCAATAGGATCTGCTTCAGGTTAAAAATGTTCCATAGAATTAGAATGCTAAACATTCAAATTTAAATATTTTAAAATCCTGGGAACTGTAAATATTAGAACAAGTATACAACAAAAATCACATCTAGGGTGTTAACATTAACATTAAGATTAACATAAAAATTAACAAATGCACTCTTTATAAATCTTAAGTGAATTAATTGATTTCTTATTTTTTTCTTTAATTAATGTTGTGGAGTTCATGCAAAAAGGACTGCTAAGCATGCGAGATGTTTGCCTCCTCCTCCTTAAAATTGATACATTCCCCTTGTTGTACAACTTTAAAAATTTCAAGATCAAATCAAAATTTTAGAAGCTCTTGAAATTTTCTAAGTATTAAAATAATTATAAAAAATAAAAATAAAAACAAAATGTTGATAAAACTATGGCTTAATAAAATATGCATTGACTCACAATATATAAAATGTATAATGTAGTTTTTACACACAAAATAATTTTAACATTTTTCATTAAACTGATTAAAATTAGAAATTTTAAAATNTAATTTTGTCCTCTCATTCCTCACTTAGCAAAAGCAGCCTTTTTCTGGTAGCTCTCCTCTACTTCAACAAGCAAATTTTGTCTATGGTGGTGGTGAGGTGGAGAAGGATGAATATGAGATACTAAATTTTCAGTGTGTTTTTAAATTTTAATTCAAAAGCATTTATATTAATTTTATCTATTTTATGCAAGTATTTACTGTACAGTGGAACCTCTATATTTGTCATTAATCTGTTTCTAAAGGATCTAACGAATATGAAAAATGATGAATATAGAAACAACTTTTCTCATAATAAATAACTAATATTCGATTAATCCGTTCCCATCCTAAAAAAAAAAGATATAAGAATAAAAATTATGTTGTTTGTAAAACTTTTTATCTTTATTCTACTAAATAAAGATAAAATGATAGAGGGGAATAAGAGTAAGGTTATTATTGTTTAGAAGAAGACATACCATCAATTAAAACATTATGTAATTCCAATTATGATCTTGGCATATTAAATTCTTTGGCTAAGTTGGAAAGTTGGAAACACTAGAGAGGTTGTGGTCAAAGTTTTCATCTCTAAAATGTGAACGTCAACCATTGAGTGCCGCCATCTTGTAAGCCAAAGTTTGACAATGGCATTTGGAACATCGTTGGACTAATGCTTGACATTCCAAACAACATTGTCAAACTTCTAGGCTTACAAGATGGCAGCGCTCAATGTTCGATGTTCACATTTTAGAGATGAAAACTATGGCCGCAACCTCTCTACTTTGTCCATTTTCAGACTTAATAATAATTTTTTTAATCTCTATTGTTGTTCTAACAGCTTTCCTTTTTTGCTTTTATTTTCAGTGCACTTTGTTGGAGCCATTGGAACTTAAGTTTTTGAAAATAATCAAAGCAAAAAACCAAGAACACACACAATGACTACACAAAGCAGACTGATTAACTATAGCTAGATGACATAGTGTTGCCAACTCAAAATTCAAATTTATAGCTATACATTTTAATAAAAATATTCAAATCATATTATTTCTATTAAAATTGTTTGATTTTTTATAGCTAGATAGCATTATAAAAATAGCTAGGCCATTATAATTTAGGTAATTTGTATAGCTAGATTGTTCATAAATCCACTAAATCTAGCAAAAAATTTGCTAAATTGGCAACACTAAGCTAATATGGCTAGCTGATTGGCACAGGAGTGCAATTGTAGGTCGCTGCCAGTGTTAGGAGTGACAACAAATTCAAAAAATACTTAAATTTAAAAATCTTCTTACGTGAAAAACCGTTTTTTGAAAATAATTTCATAATTTTTGTTCTACGCATTCACTTGTTCGAATCTCACTCATTTTTTAAACCTGAAGAAGACTGAAAGTACAGTCAAAAGCACTTGTTTTCTATTAAATATTTACTACTGGACTTTTAAGGTTTATGAGTGTTCATTTACAGAAAATACTAATGAATATGGGTGAAAAAAATCATCAAAATGTGAAGAATATCAAATATTATGAATATAGAGGTTCCACTATATATAAATATTAAGAACTTATAATTTGTAATTATTTTTCCATAACTATAAAAAATTAAAATACAGTGAGTGATCGGTTAACGAACATAATCCGTTCCAAGACTTTGTTCGTTAACCGATTATCAATTTACCATAGGTTTCTATGGGAAGTTGATTAATTCATTCTGGAGACTCCCAAAAAATAAAAAATATATACTTTCTTACTATGTTTACTCATATGTAATAATAAAAATACATATATACATGGTCTTTTTTATTAATCATGTTTTTTCCATTTGTGGGGGTTAAAGAATCTGTCTAATGTCGATTTTTCAGAAGTAATTAATCGCATTGTAATTGTAGAGATCCCTAAACCTATTAACCTCAACCTGGTTTGGATGCCATTTTAAGACCGTTGTTCTGACATCCTCCCACTTCTTCAAAAGATCTTTAATAGCAGATATCAGCATAAATCCACATTTTCGGAAGAAAACGTAAAGAATTGTTTCTGTAGAAATATAAAAGACTGGAAATACAGGGGAGAGTTTAAAGTTCGGGGGAATACTATCTGATCAGTATATACTGGGTTGAACATCGATGTCGACATCTCCCACGCTCCGAAAAGTTTCGAATTGTTGCCTGAAGACAAAGGAAGACCAATCGGTATTCATTATTTTATGTCGCTTCTTGTGGCTAAACACCAACCAAATGCCGAAATTTTATCGGTCTACTTTAAGGCTCTATAGATGGTGCCTAACGCTTACCTTTAGAGCCAAATTGGTTACGTAATTCATTTAATAATTAGCCTTAAACTAGCCTGATAGAATTTCGGCATTTGGTTGGTGTTTAGCTATATTATGTATCAGGTCTAGCGATGTTTGTCGCTTCTTGTGTTTGTTCAGTGAAGTGTTCGTTATCCGAGCATGTGTTCGTTGTCTGATCATAAAAATCTTTCGCGAAAGTGTTCATTATCCGATTTGTTCGTTAACCGATCTGTTCGTTAACAGATTACCTACTGTACTTATATAAACACAGGGATGTCATCAATATTTATTCGACTAAATAAAAAAATATATTTTACAGAAGTTTAATGATTTTCATACAGAAATGATAAATTTTTTGAATATATGAAATTTACAATTTTAAATAGTTTAAGAAAATTAAAAAATTTTATTTTTAAATTTTCTCTCAAATGAAGTTTATATGAATTCCAAATCAATGTATTTTAAATATATATTATTTGTAAAAAATTTTGATATTTGTGTTTACTTAAAAATATGAAAATCAGCAATATTTAAATTAATCAAATTATATTTATATTACCAGTTCATTTGTAATATGATGACAATTAATTTAATAATTAAAAAAGAAATACTTACTGAAAAATGAAATAGTACATTTGAGTACATTACAAGAAAAAATCTATCATCTCAATAAATTAAAACATTCTAGGTCCTATGAGATATTAAATTTTTAATAATTTTTTTCTGTATTATTTCATTTAGTCTTATCATTGATTATTCTTTATTAAATTTTTAAATTATTATTTAAGTTATTTAATTAATATACACAACTCCTTGGTGTTCCACCTGATCACCACTGATGACGTTTTGCTTATATTTTTTAAAAAATTATTTTAAATTGCAATACAAATATAGACGTGCCACTAAGTGACAACATCAATGTTGAACCACCAAATCCAATCAGAGGTGAAGAGTTGATAAAAGTAAGTTGAAAATTGATTAAATTTTCAACTTACTTTTATCAACTCTTTACCTCTGAAGATATTTGTCATATAAACAGCTTTCTTTTAAAAAAATATTTTTCAATTACAGGCAGTTCCCAACTTTATGACATGAAAGAATTCTTAAAAATGTGTACATAAGCTGAATTCCAAAAGTCAAACAATGGAGTGATATATTTTAAAAGGATTCTATTCTCAGACAACTAAAAATAAATATTATATAAAGGCTAACTGTAACCTCTTTGGATGTGTACACAATTTTCAGCAAATAAAACAATATAATAAAAATTTAATGCTTTGTCTATGAGAAAATCCATTTCCAAAAATTCCTGAAAACTGGTGTGTAAAGAACCAAATAGTTTTTTGCATTAGAATCCTATTTAATTCTTCTATCAATATATACTTCAGAAATAAAATAAAACAAAGTAATTAAATTCATTAATTTTTTTTACAAATCTCCTGTGAGTAAAAATTATTAGAAAATTAACAAATTAAATTTTCAGAATTCTGAACCATGTGTTAATAATTAAATAGGATTCTAATACAAAAGAACTGTTTGGTCTATCTATTTCAATTTTTGAGAACTTTTGGAAAAATCCTTATTCAAAAATTCTTGAAAATAATAATGGGAAATAGCAAAATTCTAGAAAAAGCATTAACTTTTTACAACCATCTGCTAAAGATCACACACATAACTAGAGGTTACAATCAGCCTTAATATGAAATTAATTTTTTGCATTAAATATATTAAAATTCATAAAACATTTTAACTAATGTCCAAACCATAAATTAAACAAACAACACAAAAAAAATTGATTTTTAAAAGTAATTTTAATATTATCAAATCTAAACTGCACAATAACCTGAAACCTTTGTTGCCTGAAAATGTACAAAGGTCCAAATTTGGTATATGAAAATCAATTTAATGTTATCAGTGTATTATGTATGAAAAAATGAGCTATCTGAAAAATCATGCTTGTATATTAAGAATTGCTTGTATATTGTTTCTTAACATACAACTTCTAAAAATACAGCTTCAACATAAATTATACTTTATATACTTTTATAACAGGATATACTTCAATATAACAAGATATACTTCAATTTTTAAAACATACCAAGATTTTCCCGTAAAAGCCAGGTCAATACAGAATCTCTATATGGTATGAAGTCACCTTTTCTTCTTTTCTTTGTTGCCTAGAAATATTACAAAATATTTTAACTATAATATATAATAACTCTTTAACTTAAAAATTAGCACTGTTTTTAATAGTCAAAAAATGTCCTATAATTGAAGAAAATATATAAACTATCAGTTAAGTCAGAACTAGTGATCAATGGTTAGGAAATTTTTATATTTAGATGCTTGACTTTTTTATAATTGAGTGCTCAAACTAATTCAAGTATAGCAATTAAAATTTTCCAATTATTACACATTTTTCAAGCTTACTGAAAAACTAAATTAAGTATTTGTAAATCTTAGTCATTATTTAATTATTTATCTTAATAACTGAATTTCTATTTACAAATGTTTACTGTTAATAACTTAAAATTAATATGTTCATATTTGCTTTCTAATCATTTTATTCCAAAAGTCAATATATTGTTGCTTTTGTTTAAATTTGATAACTCATTAATTTAAAATTAATGATTAAAAACCACAGTCAAACATTTTAGAGTCACCATTCATTTGCCTCTGAAATTGGCATTAATCAAATGTGGTTCAAAACTGAAATACCTCAAACAATAGTAATTATATACAGGTATCCCTCACATAATACAGTAGATACGTTTCAAAAAAGTGCAGTGTTATGCAAATCCATGCTATATTAAACAAAAAACTAATGTAAAACATAAAGTTAATAGAAGTATACTATCATTTTTCATTACTAAGAGAAATATGTTTATTAAAGCAATTAATAATTTATTTCCAATCAATAATTAATTAACAACCACAATTAATACTACTGTATTACATATTAACTTTCATTTTAGTTAAATGATGGCAATTTCTTTTACTGAAGTAAACTCACTCAGCAATATGTAAATCACAAAAACACAACACCTTAAGTTTCTGAGAAAATTTAATAAAAATGTCACAAACGTTTTCAGCCAAACCTGTTGGCCATCATCAGGTTAAACATATTCGAAAATAAACAAAATAAAACAAAAATTTAAATACAAGTAAAATAACAAATGAAATATGCATATACATGCATAAAAAACATAAAATAAAAATTATTATAAATAACAAAATATGTATATAAATACACATATAGGTTTAAATAAATATTAAAACACTATATAATAATATATTATATGAAATTCAAAGAAATGAAAGATATGCAAAAATACAAAAATCAAAGCATTAAATTAAGAGCTCTCTAATCTTTTAATTAAGTATTTCTAGGCCGAAGGCAACCCTTCAGCATCCCTAGCATTAATGCATGTATCATGCAATCTGCTCTTATATATCTCAATTTTCTTGGTGCTAATTGCCAACGTCGGTGAATGTAATGGTTTAATAATACTTGCTTCATCCCATTTGACCACTGAGCCCTCAACTTGCACCATCTGCGATAGTATTGTGGCATTAGATCTTTTGCTGACATTGTACTTGTGTTCTCTCAATCTGACTACTAAGTTTCTATTTTTTTTTTTTTTTTAATTTCTTTTACAAAGTATCTTGTCATCTCAGCTTCTTTATTGATCTTAATCAGAAAAATCAGCAACATCTTAATTTTTTGATTTTTATCACAATATTTTATGGATAACAAAATATAAATAAAAATATATTAATCAAAAATTTGTTCTAGCAGGTCACATTTGTTAAGTCGAGTACTGGGTGACTTTTTTCCAGAATTTGTGCTTGAATACTAAATTGCTTGAGTTCCAAAATACTGCTGTACTTTATCATATCTACAAATGAAGTAGTCATTTGCAGAAAAGTAATAACTACGGCTAAATAAATTTTACTAAATATGAAGATCAATCTATAAAAAGAAAACACATTAAAAACAGTCTTAAAGGCTAAAGTCTGAAAGCAATGACAATGACACCTGGTTTATAGAAAAATTAGGTTAATGAAGAAAAAATTACACTATCAGTTTTCATTAAAGTAAACATGACAAAAAGCACAAAATAATTTGAAAATTTCATTATTCTAAAATCCATGGGCAAATTTGAGACAACACACATGCTTACTTAAATAAAACAAAATATTGAATAATGAAGTTAACACTTAAAAATTGTGAAATTTTGTACAAAGGATTTCCAAAATTATGTTAGAGTGAAACCAGAAGTTGTGTTGTATGGGGGATATCCCAAATTTTTCAACCATGTTACAGCAAAATCATGTTGTAGAAGTACCATGTATGAGGGATATCTGTATATTAAATAACACCAAACAAAACCTTCAAAATATACCAGCAAATATAATTTAATATAAATACATTATGGCAAATGTTTTTGATCCCAATAGGATCTGCTTCAGGTTAAAAATGTTCCATAGAATTAGAATGCTAAACATTCAAATTTAAATATTTTAAAATCCTGGGAACTGTAAATATTAGAACAAGTATACAACAAAAATCACATCTAGGGTGTTAACATTAACATTAAGATTAACATAAAAATTAACAAATGCACTCTTTATAAATCTTAAGTGAATTAATTGATTTCTTATTTTTTTCTTTAATTAATGTTGTGGAGTTCATGCAAAAAGGACTGCTAAGCATGCGAGATGTTTGCCTCCTCCTCCTTAAAATTGATACATTCCCCTTGTTGTACAACTTTAAAAATTTCAAGATCAAATCAAAATTTTAGAAGCTCTTGAAATTTTCTAAGTATTAAAATAATTATAAAAAATAAAAATAAAAACAAAATGTTGATAAAACTATGGCTTAATAAAATATGCATTGACTCACAATATATAAAATGTATAATGTAGTTTTTACACACAAAATAATTTTAACATTTTTCATTAAACTGATTAAAATTAGAAATTTTAAAATTGAATTAATGGTGAATCATTAAACAATAGATTTCAAGTTTCTAAATGCATAAAATTGCATGTCATTGTTAATACTGTTTTATGAAACTCATTAAAATAAAGAAGACATTAATGCTTTTGGAAAATACTATCATTTTTAATACACTATCAACATTTAAATAAATAGTAGTCACAAAAAATAATTATAATTCTTATTATATTCAGATATTATTATTTTAATTTTGTCAATATTCTCTTATTTTGAAAGAGTTGTGATAATTCTACTTCAAATTAAATAGTAAAATAGTATAACTATTAAATATGATTCTAAAGCAACAATACAAAAATTTTATCAAAATGAATTTAATAAAGTATCTAAATATTACAAAATTAATAATTACATTAAATTAGTAAATTTACATAAGAAAAAAATCATATTTAATATTATTAATGATTTTCTTTTCATTTTTTTCATGTAGTTATTATATATGCATGAAACATAGATGCACATAAATTTTCAATCAGTCTAAATAAAGTTTATTAATTATTATTTACAAAGAATTTTAGATATACTTACAGCCTAATTTTTATCATCAGGAAAGCATAAATAAAATTTTAAAAATTCATGTTAATAATTTGAAAATTACATTTATTATTAAAATTCACAATTTAAATTATACTTATTTTTCTTACAATTAATTAATTAATTAAATACTGTATTTTTACAAAATGACCGGCATGCCTCATAAAAACAGGGGGAGACAGCATGCCAATTAAATTGCAACTAAAATATAAAATGAATCAAATCTAACAAATCTAGTTGTTAATTAAACATTAAAGAAAGCATTCTTCCCAGTAAACAGAATAATAACATTGTAATTTGACCGACTTAAAATCAGGAAGGGAGTTTTCAATTATACAAGACAATAAAACAATTTAGTAGTACAGTGGAACCCCAGTTAACAAATGCCCTGGTTAACAACCAAATCAGTTAACAAACTTTTATTTTGCAAAAGTTTTGTCTCAGATAACGAACGAAATTTGGATAACGAACATAACGGTTTTTTGGGTCAAATTTTAGTTGCTGTTAGACATGTGTAAGTTAAGCATTACGTTTCTGAGTGTTTGTGCTAAACTTTTTTTTTTTCAGTTTTGTGATTTATTTAATCAATATGGCATCCAAGAAAGAGAAAAGTGATAGTGGTGGCAATAGAAAACTACAATGCGATATGAACAACAATGTACTATTATATTTGAGAAAAATTTTGATTAAAAGAGTAAGATAAACAACTTTAGATCAATTTCTTGTTCCTTATGAAAAGAGATTTCGACTTGAAGAATCTCCTGATGAAGTGCTACCTGTTATTTTTTTTTGGAGAGGATTCTCCTTCTAAGCATTAAGCTCCGAATATCTCCACTCCTCTGCCATCAACTACAACAAACGAAGTTATAAGGTATGTAGAGAGCTATTTTATTAAATAAAGTTTATATGTTTGTTGCTGTAATGATAGATATTATATTTTCAGCAAAAAAACCTACTGTATTTTACAAATAAAATCACAAAAATTTCAGAGGCTAGAATGGATAAATTGCATTTGCATTAATTTCTATGGGAAAAATTGCTTCGATTAACGAATGGAGTTACAGAATGGATTAAGTTCGTTAACTGGGGTTACACTGTAGTTAGTCAGTGTGAGCTACACTGATCATCTACCCTAACCTTAAAAATAACACCTTTCTCTCAAATTTCACACAAAGATTATGTTAATAGGTTTAAGCTGAGATAATTTACAGCAAGTTTCTTAAATTTACTATGTTTATTTTTACATTTTTGAATCAAATAACAATAAGATACATATTAAAAAAAGCACTTTTGGAATTCCACAAGTATTCTATGTTGTTAGAAAGAAGACAAAATAAAGAAATTATACATATAATTGTAGTTTTTGATGTAATTCTGACAGTTTTAGTTTTAGAATAAAAACTCATTCATTTTTACGTGACATAACTTGTTTTTTTTTTTTAATGCGCCCTCTAGAGAGAGATGTATAATCTCACTTAAACTGGCATGCTAGCATTCCCCAGGATAAACTAACATGCCAGATTTTACCATGTGGAAATATCTAATTTCATGGTCCCCAGATAAACTGGAATGCTGGTATTTTGCAAAAATATGATACAATTTAACATTTATATAATATAAATAAATTTCATCTTACTATTTCTGCAAGTGCGGAAATAACTTTCCCTAATGTTGTAAGTGATTTGTTGATATTTGCTCCTTCTTTTAATCGAGTTCCTTGGGCTCCTGTGGAATCTGCTCTCTCACTCCCAGCAAGATCTACAAGACTAATCTTGCTTACCTAAATAACAAATAATTGTTATAGAAAGTACGATTTTATGAAAATATGAATTTAGTAATTTATTGATTAGAATAATTTCTTTAAAAAAATAAATTGTTTACTATAATCAACTCATTTAACAATGATATATTTCAGACTTCTCAACGTGTACATTAAAATAAATCAAATACACGTAAGACAAGGCATTTTCCAGAGAGAGACACAAGTTCGCTCTCGGGACATTCCAATTTTCAACACGAGTGTTGAGTGTTGAAGTCAACAATTTGACGTCATCAACGACGTTCCAACTCGAGTACGAAGTGCTTAGTTCCCATAATTCCATTCTCAGCAAGATGGATTCCATTCAAATGTTTTACCAATTACCCACAATTCACTGGAAAGTAGCAGTCAACATATCTGTTGAGTGCTGAGTGTGTTGAGTCAGCGCTGACAACAGCGCTACCTCAACATTGAAAAAAGGAACGAATTTTAACGAATGTTGAGATCAGCGCTGAGTCAGTGTTGAAAATTGGAATGTCCCGTCTGATTTTGGTCTGACCTTAAACACACTGTCCAACAGGATAAACAATACTAAATATGAATGCATCATCAAACACATAAGAACAATGCAATAATATTAAACATATCATGTACTCTACATAAATAACACAAAACACTATGCATCTTCACAAACATAGCTAAATCATCTATTAGAAGTTACATACACTTGCTCCACTGACATTCAAATGCAGTTTGGTATAGACCAGTGTTTCTCAACCTCTAACAAATTGCCGCCCCCTTCAATAAAACCGTTACGTAGTATCACCCCCTTCACTTCAAAATTCCAATGCCGAGGGCCAGGGCTAATGCCAAATTCGTACTGCATCGAATAGACTAGTGACTAGTATAATGTTATTTGTTTAATTATTGTACGATATAACGAATAAAATATCTAAGTACAGTAGAGCGTCGATTTTCCGAATCAATTGGGGACTGGGGTTGCCCAGATAACTGATTTACGTATGAAAAAATAGTTTAACGTATCTGATGTCGAAATTTTTATCCGTTGCGTGTCACTTCGCGTTGAATTTTCGTCGATGTTAAGCCTAACAAAGACTATTGTATCATTAAAAATTATTTTTTTATTTTGTACAAACAAAATAAATATATTGAAAAATATAAAAATAATAAAAAATTATACTTCAGATGTTAATTTAGTATCAAAAACGTAAAATATTTGAGTAGCCCAAGATATAGCCAAAGATTGAAGCGCGACAGCACTGGCGAAAATTTAAATTTGCCGACTGAAATTCTTTCGGATGATTGACTTTCGGAAAATCGACGCTCTACTGTATTCTTAATATAATGTTTTGCTATATTGCCCAGAAAATTGTTTTTCGCCCTCCAAAATATAAATTGTTACAAATCGCCCCCTCAACATGGAAAAACGACCACATGGGGGCGATATCGCCCCCGTTGAGAAACACTGGTCTAGACAAACACAGAACACTTCACACAGAAAAAAGGATTCCTGAAGTATGATGATTTTGTGCTCAGAAATGAAGACATCATTAGGTTCATGGATGAGAGTGAAATCTACAAAAATTTAGTATTCCAACAAGCCAACCTCCAAATAAAACAAACTAACAAAACTAACACAGATAAATGCAAAGAACACATTTAAAGCTATCAGGGTCCCAGTACTGACATATTCATTTAAAGTTATACATTGAAATTGTTCTACTGTTGTTTGTGTCCAAAAAAAACATGAACATTAACAAAACACAGCAAACACCATCCTAAATTGTCCACAGACAGGCTGGTTTTCCTCTTAAAGAGAGAGAACGACACATCACAGATATCTTAAACTGCACCACAAACAAATACAGATGCTGTGAGTTTTTCTACAGAAGACAAGAAACATTATAAAACTGTAGCTGTAAAATTTTGCAGACAAAAACAATACACTATTAAACTTATACATTGATCTGGATTTAGCATAATACACAGATACTATCAGATAGCCTTGGATTCAGGAGAAATTCCATGATAACCATACCATCCAAATGACCTCAGTTAGGATTATGTTGACAGAACTGCATCAAACAGCTGACTCTTTGAAAAGACAAAGGGCTCATAATTGCCATACAAGACCAGGTCATAAATGCAAGAAATGACAGAAAGCACATCTTAAAATACATAACACTCACATATAACACTTATAGAAAATGTCACATCACACACACAACTATACAACACATTATATCTGGTTACAAGCTTTTAACACAAATTTACTACTTGAATTGACATAACCAAATAACAAATGTAATACACTCACTGCCAAAAGTTAAGCACGGAACAGAAAATGTTCATGTTTGGAAAGCAATCTTTTTTTGAGAGGCTGCAATTTACTGCAGAGGTATGTGGAAGTATGCAAATATGTTACGTTACTATCAATCATGGTTAATTAATTAACGTGTCGCAAAATATGCAAAACACGCAGTCGTATAAGAAGCCAGCCTTCTGAAGTGTGAGAGGAGTTGCATGTAAGTGCCGAGAAAAAGTGTGGAGAACTGTCGTACAATTAGTGTGCATGACTGACTTGTTTCTACTTCTTCCAGAAGACGAATAACAGACAGTGAGCGCTGGCAGTGTGTGGGACGCCTTGAAGCAGGACAATCAATCACAGATGTTGCTCTTTTCTTCAGTGTTCATCATTCTGTCATTTCACAGTTATGGAAACAATTCCAAACAAGCCAAACAGTTGTCCGAAGACCTGTGGCCGGTCACCCAAGAGTTATGACCCCTGCAGAAGATCACTATATTGCTGTTGTAGCCAAGTGAAATCGAAGAGCAACCTCTACATGTGTGACATCGATGGTTGCAGCAGCCATTGGTAAACTGATATCTGCTACTACTGTGTGCAAAAGGCTACACATGAACAGACTGTAAGCCTGGGTACCACGAGCTTGTGTTCCACTATCCGTCCAATCTAGAGGCACACAATTAAAGTGGTGTCGGCAACATGTGAATTGGAGTGTGTCTGATTGGGGCAACGTTATGTTCACGGATGAGTCGCGATTTTCCCTGGAGCCAGATGACAAACGTGTAAGAGTATGGAGAGAAAAAGGCACACGCAATCGACCCCAGAACATCATCGAGCATCATGCATTCCGAAGTGGAAGCATTATGGTATGGGCAGGCATTTCGTTGGGATATCGCACCGACCTGCACATCTATTGAAGGGGTTCTGTGATGGCTGTCCGGTATCAGGATGAAGTCCTCAAACCTATTGTGAAATTGTATGCTGCAGCAGTTGGTCCTGCTTTTGTTTTAATGGATAATAACACACGACCCCATAGAGCTGCCCTCATCAACGACTACCTTGAGAGTGAAGGAATCGCGTGTATGGATTGGCCGGTGTATTCGCCAGACCTCAATCCCATTGAGAATCTTTGGGATGCCCTCGGCCATGCTGTGTGTGCACGTTTCCCACCCCCTGCCACTGTCACAGAGTTGCAAACTGCTCTACAGGAAGAATGGCACTTATTTGACTCTGGAGTGGTTGATCACCTCATGGATAGCATGGTTACACGCTGTAAACTTTGTGTAAAGATAAGGTGTGACCATTTACCCTATTAATGTCGGTTTTGTTTGTTTGTTTTGGATTTAAACATCGATTTGTTAATGATTCCAATATGATTTCATCTTACACTTTTTGAAAATTCAATATTGTTTTCATTTTTCTATGTAATTCTTTGTGTTGTTTCATGCATAAACATATTTGCTACTGTACTGCCGCATTTCGTGTCAATCACAGCTGTATTTGTCGATTTTTTGCAGTTTATCACTCCGTGCTTAACTTTTGGCAGTGAGTGTACATCAAAAGCTTGCATACATATAAAACTTCTACATATTCATGAACAATACTAAAAATACACATATCGGAAGGTCTTAGAAACAACACAAAATAGATTATGATCATGCCATAATCACAGACAAAACAATTCACAACAACAGACCAAATATCACATTCATTGAGAAACAAAAAAATATAGCTGTTCCAAACACTCACAATATACAAAATACATATAATGAAAAAATTAATAAATACTCAGAACTTAACCATAAAAAAAGCATCTGTGAAGAACGGAATGCCAATAGTCCTTTCACATATAGGTGTCATATCAATGTACAGTACATTATATAAACTCTTGAAATATTAGGGCTTCACAATAGCACATATATCACAGTACAAAATGCTGCCATACTAACCATAGTTACACAATCAGGAAATTCTTACACACACACACACACACACACACATACACAAAACATAAACAAAACATTTTTTCACCTGTAGTTATGCATAGACTTTGATCCTGGCATAGTATCAATATACATGGTGTTTGGAAAAAGTCACTGTGCACTTATATATTTATTAACAGACATATTTCAATATAGAATACAGGAGGTAAATATGAATGACAATTATAAACAATGTTGAAAATGACCCCCATTAGCATCGATACAGGCTTGGATCCTTCTTTTGTTTCTAAACACTGCTATCAGTTGCTTGCTTGAAATAGACTGAATGAATACTGTATCACTGATTTCAAGTCATTCAACATGCACAGACAATTTCAATACATTGCAGACTTTGTTGCTCCCTATAGATAACAGTCTGGTGAATTCAGATCTAGTGAGCGTGGGGGCCACATCTTTCAAAATAATGCAAAAATATGATTAGAAAAGTGCACAATGACTTTCCAAACACCCTATATATCCCATGTAGGAAATCATCATCATAATAAAAAAGATTACAATTAATGAAAAAAAACAAATTTTGGAATTTTGACATAACTTTAACAAAAACTTTTAGCCATTTCCAGTTTTAAATATGTGAACAACATAACAATCACCTGGCTACTTTTCCACAATTATATTTAATTAATTACTAAATAATTTGTCACTAGAGAGAGATGTTGTGTGTCATCTTTTATTAAATTTAATAAATATTAATTTAATTATTTTAGAATATTCTAGAAGAAAAGAATCGGCCCAGAGTGGAACTCAAACCTGCAACTCCTACTTACCACATGGAGGATGCATGGCCAGTTTTGCTACCCAAGCATCCAGTCCAATCTTTTCTTCTGGACATATTTTTAAATATGATGTAACCATCCTTGGTTACTTATGGTGGACTGGGAATGCTTTCAGCACCCTTGTCCTATCATAGCACTCAGCCAACCGTTGCACAACCCCAGCATGGTGTTTGTATACACGCACACACACGCATGCACACATATATATATATATATTATTCCGCTGTGCCAACCCAACTCTGCTGTGCCAACCACAGTTTGGTTTGATTTGACATGTGGAGTATAGTCCAGATTTAGCCTCCTTGGATTATATATATATATATAAACATACATCATGAAACCTGATAAATTTGTAAAGCCAAACAGCCACCAGATTACATTGGGAAATTGTATGATATAATTTCCATGGTTATATCATATTTAAAAATGTTTGGAAGAGGAGATTAGACAGGAGACTAAAATAATATAACTGGCAATGCATCCACACAGTAAGAAGGAGTTGTGACTTTGAGTCCTGCTTTGGGCAGATTCTTTTCTTCCAGAATATTCTAAATTATTTAATAAATATTAATTTAATTATAATTATTAAATTTAATAAGAGTAGCACCTAATGCTTCCCTCTAGTGATAAATTGTTTAATAATTAATTAAATATAATTGTGGAAAAGTAGCCACAAATTTATCAGGTTCTGTGATATTTGTTTGTATGAGAACATTATATGAGGGGAGTCCAATATTAAAGATACAGGCCAAAATTATGCTAACATTTATAATTAAAAAAATATTTAATACATTCCACAAAAACTACATACTTTTGTATATTTATTGGCATAATTGCCATAAACGTTGAGACATTTATCCCAGCGTGGCACTACTTTAAACATCCCTTCATATACGGACTATATGGAGAATGTTGCAGGACCTCCCAATTCCGCTGTGCCAACCACAGTTTGGTTTGATTTGACATGTGGAGTATAGTCCAGATTTAGCCTCCTTGGATTTTCATTTATTTGGACCTTTAAAAAAATTTTGGCAAGGAAGTGCTTTGCAGATCAGAAGGAATTGGAAGATACCATTCTGGACTACTTCAAGCAATTTGACAAGTAACAGTAACAATGTTTAAAGTAGTGTCACGCTGGGATAAATGTCTCAACATTTATGGTGATTATGTCGAGAAATACACAAAAGTATGTAGTTTTTGTGGAATGTATTAAATATTTTCTTCAGTTATAAATGTTAGTGTAATTTTGGCCTGTATCTTAAATATCGGACTCCCCACATATAACAACAGATGACCATATTAAAAAAATTATTTGCATGCATGCATATACAGTACATATAAATTGCCTTGAATCAACACTTAATTGTTATTTTGCATATGAAATATGATTTAGATATGCAATAATGCATTTGAATTTTCAATAAATAATCCACTGAAAAGGTATTGTTAATTTAAACTAATACAAAAGTTTAAAAAATATTAATTCAGTAATTCCACCATTTTAGGAAAAATAATGACAGAATTACTACCAAATAAATTTAATTTTCTTTCAAATATAAACATCCATAAACCTGATTATTAGATTAAAGCCAATTGATTTCCAGACATTTGCCTTTAACATTTATTAATAGTAATATTAATGTAGCCTGTAATCTGGCTATCATTTAGCTTTAATTTTCTTTCTTCTACATTTATAAATCAGTCTTCTATATATTTCTTATTACAGTAGAGCATCGATTATATGACTCAATTGGATACTGGGATTGGTTGGATAACTGAAAAAACGGATAACTGAAAAGTATGAAAAAATACTTTATTAGTATAGTATATTAGTGTATCCCATGTAATTAGTATATCACTATTAACCTACTTCGTGTTGAATTTTCATCGATGTTAAGCTAACAAAATTTTTTTAAAATAATAATCATCACTATTGTATCGTTAAAAATTATTTTAAAATTATTTTATTGTTCACACAACAAACAACCACTCTTAATTAGAAAATTAAGCCTTGTTTAAATACTGGCCTCCCTTTCAAGGTCGAGCCAGTGTTGCCAGCTAAAACACGCAAAAATATAACAAAAATAATATTAAAGTAGCCAAGACATAGCCAAATATTGTAGCGCCACATCACTAATGGGCAATTGAATTTGCAAACTAAAATGCAATCGGTTAACCAATGTGACAGTTGATCAGGGGTTGGATAATCGATGCTCTACTATATATTAAATATACTCTAAATTTATAAGTAAAATTTACTTTTTCTGTAGTTAATCCTGTAAGGCCATCAACTCTTCTTTGAGTGAATATAATTGTAAATACTGCATGAGATCTACTACTGGTTTCATTCATATTTGTTGCAGCAACAGTTCTGTTAAAATAAATAAATAAGTAAAATATTTATAGTCTTTTCATGTAAATCAGAAAAATAACATTTAAAAATATAAATAAATAAATGTTTCTAAATTAAACATGAGATAAAAAATAATTAACACTATATATTAATTAATATATATTGTTAAAAATGCCAAACTTTACAAATTATTCTATGCTAATATAAATCTTAATGATTACAAAATTTCTCACTAAAACTGCCACCATCTATCATCAACACTTATAAAATTTAATGAAAAATGCTTTATCGTCTTTTCATCTTCAATATGTCACATTATCTAACATTTCAATTATTTCACCTGAATTCTAATATTTCTATTCAATACAATAAATGAAATTATTAACAGTTTTAAAAATCATTGCTGTATTTCTTTATCTATTTTTATGAAAATGTCTCAAATTATGGAATCTCAATAGAATTTGTTTTGCTGTGAGTCTCCCATCAAAACAACTGAGATACTTGAACTCAGAAAACCACACTCTCAACAATACAGTAACAGAAAATTTTAAAAAATGTTTATTGCAGTTGCAATTTATGCAAATTTGAAATAATGCAATATAAAAATTACAGTGGAATCCAGTTATTATATTCATGGTAATGTTGTCAATAAGCTAACATCAGTCCCAAAACACTGTATAAAATAAGTTAAAACTGATTTGCCTGTTATAATGAAACTTCAGATATTGCTATCAATTGTGATAATACACTTTGGGACAAACAATAAAAATTCTTAGAAAACTCATTTAAATGGACCTTTTCTCTGAAACTTATCTTAAATCAAAGCATATTTTTATCTTTTACATACTGTAAGGACATAAAAAAATTCTTAGAAAATACTGTACTGTAGAAGTGTACTTTTGTTAATGAACATTCTTGTTGTAATTTCTCTAGTTTAATTTTTTAATCTGTCCACTTAAAAACAGTTGTTTATAAGAAATGTAGCATATATAAATGCGTAATATTGTATTAAATGTATATCTTGTAATAAATATAAATTTTACATATTCATACTGTAATTACATATATTGATTTTGAACTAGATTATTGTAAAATATTTAAAGATAAAAAAATCTATTCCAGAATCAATTTTTTAATAAATCTAATTCTTTCAACTATCTGTGTAGTCATCTTCAGGATCGAACATTTTTAAATAGAATTCTTTTAAAGTTTAAATATTATGTTCTAAACAAAAATTATTTAAATGTATAAAATTTGTAAATTAAGAATACAAATAAATACAGGGGATCCTCACTTAATGAACACCTCTCATAACGAGTTATTTGAATAACATCAAAACAAATTGTAAAAAAATTACTCGCTTAATGAGCAATGTTTCACATAATGCATGCATGTAGCATGCATGCTACATTAGTCTGTATTTAACACTCGTTCCACTAGCATCTTAGTATCGATTGTAATCACACATTTTTCCAAACTTGAGTTCAGACATATTACATATAAACATCTACTATAGCCTATTATATAACAAACACGCCAAACGATATGCCAAATTGTTAAAGGCTATAATTAAATATTAGAAATTACTGTATTTCGATTTTTTTTTGTTCTCTGCAAATTGAATTTGCATTCCAGGTTGGTTCATTCCAGAAAAATTTGAACAAAATTTTTGTTCAAATTTTGAACACTCTTTTTTATTATTTATAAATATATATAGTTCTGGCATGTATCACACTACAGAAG
>NW_019384760.1:258589-283870 GCF_000671375.1 Centruroides sculpturatus | reverse complement strand
CCAGCATGGGTGAAATATACAATGCACATAAAGATGAAGATGGATTTTTATATGTTGTTTATAGTGGAGAAAATACATTTGGTTTATGATCAATATTTACTTCAATATTGTATAAAATGTAGATTGTTGTATTTAAATTAGTTTTGTAAATTTTAATAGCAACTTTATCTATTAGCTGAAAATTCCAAGCAATTAAACTTTTTGATTTTTGAATAGTTTTCTTAATTTAAAAAAATCATGTTGAAAGTTCTAAAATGAGATATTATTTTTTTTTTATAATTTTTAATATAATTATAAATATTTTTTATAATTATATATATATTTTTATAAATAATAAAAAAGAGTGTTCAAAATGGTTTATTTTGTACATATTTTATTACCACACGTGTTCCGCAGCCATCTTGTATTTTCTCGTGCGCGTGAGATTGTGGGATATCTCTTATGCTGGATCTAGTTTCAAGAACTCTCTTGAGTCGACTGCGATTGAACCTCGTTTCAGTCGAGATTGAAACGATCAAGGGAGATCCCACCAAGGTGAATGGGGTATAAGGCTCTAGTTTAATAGTGTTACAGAGTATAATATGTATATTTTAATAAGTTTTTTAAAAGAAACAAACCACTGAGAAATCTTAAATGTGTTTAACAAGGTTCGGAAAACTTCGAAAATGTTAACAACGGGTTTGGCCGAACCTATACGAACCCGCTGAATATCACCACTGCTAATAAGAAATTTAATAGATTTTATAAATTTTTNACCCTTATGATAAGTTTTTCTAAATCTGCTTTGCTTTCTGTCAAAAGGGTGGTATCATCTGCATATCTTATATTATTAATAGTTTCGCCTCCAATCTTGATACCAATGGACTCTTCATTTCTAGTAACCATTCTCATGATATATTCAGTATATAAGTTAAACAGATAGGAGAATTACTTAGCAATTATTTAGTTTTAATAACTGATTAAAAAATTTGACTGTTCATTTGATATTTAAAGTAATTATCAAATTAGTGGTATTTTTTATATAGGGTGTCTATAATTAAAAGTTGATCTATTGAGAGCAATCTAGAGCAAAAACTATTTATCAAAAGGTTACCAAATTTTTAGTACAACTTAATGAGGCCATGAGAAGGAAAGTAAAAATAAAAAAATTAGTCATGAACGTCACCAATTAGGGGAACTTTTCCATGCATAATATATTAAACATGCTAATCTTTATTACTACATCATCCGATTGCACACCATTAAAGGGTATTTAAACAACTTCTACAAAACCATTTTCAATGTCATTTACCACTATTAAAAATAACATTAACTTTACAAGAATCACTTTACTGGTGAAACTGTTTTACCAAAACAATAGTTCCACACCAGAAGCTTTGCAGAGATTTCAATCTTTGGAGATTTGAACAGCTCTAACCATTATTATGAACAGACTACAAAAATTTATTGTAAAGTTTAAACAAGTGGAATTGTTGGCTGTGAAAGCTGGAAGAAGAAAACATGTTTCCACATGGTTTCCAGACCTAAATCCATGCAATTTTTGGCTTTGGGGCTATTTTTGGTCTACCATGACAATTAACATCTTTTGACTGAAAAAACTCTCTCTGTATGCTGAAATAAATTTAGCTTGAACAACACCTTAAATACTTTTTTCAGCAAGACTTTTTTACTTCTTTTCATAAGTCTGTTGACAGGTTTAACAAGATTTGAACTTTAAGTTCTAACTGGCATTCTAATATTGTTTTTAAGAAACAAATTGAAATAAGATTTTGAATGAAACAACTGCATATCTAAACTTGATATTAAACATTATATGTGCGAGATCCGCGAATTTTCACATTTGTCGGAAATTTGAATTTGTAGAGGAATTTGTAAACAAATTCGATAGCAAAACAATTCCAGGAAGAATTAGAGCAGAGGTTACTTTTAGTCATAACAATCCAATGGAAAAATTAACTCATAAGTGTCAACCTGGCACCATAATCGTCAACACTGGACAAACACATGATGTTTTTTCTCACAACAAGGGGATAAAAGAGAAAGTCACTGGAAGCTTGGGGGAGCGATTAATCAGGATGTCAATCAGTAGTTGTGTGCATTTCATCTCCTAGACCTCCATAACCCGGAATGGACCCAAGAAGAGGAGAAGACACTGGTTGGAAACCCATCCATGACAATAACCTGTCCACATGAATGAAGTTCTAAACATTGACTCTCCAATATGCCCGAGAGATATTTAAAGGGGGCTGAAACGTGTAAACTCTCTCTCTGCGTAAAGTGCATTAGAATAGGGAAATTTGGTCAAGTATGCGTTTTGTTAAGGATTTATTGTTTGCATTTGTAACCACATTTTTCCACTTCAATTTGTAACCACATTTATCCGCTTATAGATCTGTATACTCTAGATTTGGTTTTACAATAAATTTTATATTTTGTTATGTTAAAGCCTGTCTTTCATTTGTCCAGGGATCCCTACCAACTTACCAACGCACTCCTCACTCAATTTGCCCTCCTAGCCATCCAACGACCCCAAGATCGAGCTTTACCAGCCTGTGCAGATTAAGTGGTCAGAAGAGAGTAACCTTGACCTCCTGCTTATCTCACATATGTATAAAATATTACACATTATGATATAGTGATAAATACATTGTCAAATGCAATATATATAAATAAATTATAATAAAATCACAAAAATAAAGTAAAATAAAATTACAACAAAAAAAAAGTTAAAACTGTAACAGCTTAGCTCCAGGAGTTTATAGAATCCCAATGCAGGATGATAGATTTAATCAAAAACTGACACATGTAGATGCAACAAATAGATCCTTAACACAAAGAATAAAAACCATAAATATGACATTAGTAAAAATAAACAAACCATAGCACTGGCCCAAATAACCAGCAAGTTTTGGGTGTTAGCATGCTGAGACCAGGCAAAACTGTTAAAAAAAGTTTTCAAACTCATAAACTAAGAACACTAGAGGCATATGAAATATTCCTTGCTTCAAGGGTATGTCAATGTATTAATTATAAAGAAAAAGATACATTATCTAAAGCTTGCAATTGCTAGTAGACACTTTACTACCATTCATTATTAGAATATATTATTTTAGTACCTAGTGTACTGGAGATTATGGAGTATGTTGGTAGCAGTCTTAAAGCCTAAACTCTAAAAAAATGTATGCAAGCCTACATCCAGAAAAGGTTGCCCATCACTGATTTAGAAAGCCTGCAACAATTCAATAAAAATTTATTGCAACAATGCAATAAAACCAAAGGTGTTAACACTGGCTAGCAATTACTCAACCCAAATCTTTTTAGAACTTATAAGTATTTACTACTTTGATTAATGCAAATGGCATTGTCTCTCTTTTATAGTTTCATGCCTAAGACATTTTCTACCTCAACTAAATTTTTCATTTCAAATTCATTCAATAACTTTTCTTTTAAATGTTTGAAATCTTTTCTGTCATTATTAAAAATAATTAAGTCATCAACATAAAACTTAGACAGATTACAGTTATTTGCATTTTTAAATAATTTTTAGATATGTAAAGCAGTTAAATGATAATTTTGAAGTTTTATTTTCTGATGTTAAAATACATTTTTTTAAAACATATTTTTTATAAATATATTTTGCTTATAAACAGCAGTTACCATATATTCATACATATAACCCACAATGGCATATACTTGGCAGAAATTGCTATAACAAAAATAAAATCATTGCATAACCCACAACACTGCAAATCCAGTCTATGGAGAAGTCATTGCTTCCAGCTCATAACTATGATTTAAAATTGCCTTATAACCTTCCATCATATAATCTACACATCATTGAAATTATACTTTCAACACAGATAATCCACAGGTTATAGGCATGAAAATAAGGTATTTCGTATTTTTGCTCTATCTCTGAAAATAAAGCTATATTTCCATCCAGTAGATATATTTTACAACATATTTGAAAAGTTTAAATTATTTGCTTGAAATTTTTTGGTATACACAAAGAATATATTTTCCAAACTTACTTCAACTGAATACATCATATCTTCATTTGTATTTCCATTATCTTGTATCCTATGAAATAAATCTTTACATATATGAGGTATAATTCCTTCTTGGCCTTCTTCTTGTCTACCCATCATGGTATAACTTTTTCCTGCACCAGTTTGTCCATAGGCAAATATGCAAACATTGTAGCTAGAAAGAAATAATTAATATGCAAAGATATTTTAAACATATTTCTAAAAATTTGTAATGTATAAATGTAAAAAATATGTTAAACATGAGACAGTGTAAATTCTTTAACTAAATTCTAAAAACTGGCAATTACAATTTATTCAGATCAACTTTTATAAAGTTAAAAGTTTTTGGATCAACATAATTATAAGTTCTGTATATCTTATAAATACTCACAAACATCTGTATTAGATCCAGCAGATAGCTATATTGTAAAAAAAAAAACAAATGTTTTCAATCATTTTCAGAGATCTTTGTCAGGTATAGTTATTTCCAGTTTTTAGTTATTATTATTCCCACAGTTAGTCCCACGTCAGTTTTTCATTTACTAACAAATAAAAAAGACTCTATAGACATCAGACAAATCCCAGGTATATATAAAATTCCATTACAGATGCCTTGACTACATTGGCTCAACTAATAGATAATTAATAACCAGAATCAGAGATCATGTGTATAACATCTCAAAAATGAATGTTAACACTGCTCTGGCCCAATTTGCAAGTATGTCTAGGGTGATGTGTAGCAGTTTAGCCATGTTGGGGCAAGGCTAAACTGCTACACATCATCTTCAATATACAATAGCTAAGAATAACAGAAGCTATCGAAATTTATAAAGCAATACTCAAGTTGTATTAACAGTAAAGAAAATATTAACCTTTTTAAATTTTTTTTAATATTTTCTTATCACAATTTTAACCTATCCTATCCTATCGTAAGTGTGGCAAACAATGTTATTTGCCTCCTACTGTATCAAACTTTAACACAATGCTGTAAATTTTATCACCTCAGTCACTAGTCATTAATATGTGTGTTACAACATTTAAAAATTTTCTTGGTCTATTATCTCCAATTGTATTATGGAAAGTTGAGTGTATATTTTTTTAAAATTTTTATTATATCAGATTTCATCATTAAGTTTGTCACATTTATCTTTAGAATATGAATATCACTATGTGCCATACAGAATGTTCCATTTTAAAAAGAGTGGTTCAAACAAGATCATTTGATTTATGGAAACATATAATAACCTGACAAAGATCTCTGAAAGTGATTGAAAACATTTGTTTTTTTACAATACAGCCATCTGCAGGAAGTAGTATGGAAGATGTCTGTGAGTATTTATATCATTTTCCAGCTTCTGAGGTGTTTTTTTTACTGTATATTTTATTCAGATATCTTTGTTAATATCAACTATATTATAAATAATATAAATTACAACTTTTACAGTAACTAAATATATATTCATAAAAATTTTAATACTAATACATTTGGCAATAGTTAATTTTTATTACAATCTAAATAATACATTTAAATTTTTTATCAACAAAAAACAGCTTATGATAATTGAAATTATGCAATGATAATTATATTATTTTACCTAAAAAAATATTTTAAGATAAAGTTTAATTCATTTTGTATACTTCTAAAATAAATATTAATTTAGCAGTTCTTTAAGGACATCAAATTTAGAAGATATCTTAAATTTACTACAAAATACAACCACTAGTTTATGAAAAATGCAACTGAAGAGTGCAATTATGGCTATGCTGGCTAAAATGTATCAAAAATTAGTTCTTAAAATCTGCAAGAATGAACCTAATTTCCCAACCAAGTATTGGAATATGTCGATATGGAGAATTCACCTCTTGTGTGAATGCAATTCTCTGCTCCTGAAATTGTGTCTAAAAAAGTAATCCCATAACATACTGCTGAAAATACATTCTAATGAGGCAGCTTATCAGCCTGGAGAATGATCTGAAAATTTTAATTCAGTGTGGTGCCATCTATTATAAAAAGATTTTTAATAAATTGCATATTATTAATTATTATAAATGGCAAAAATGCTTAATTTTTAGGATTGGAGTGAGTCATAAAAACTGTAAATGCTAATAATGAGTAAAATCATTAAGTCCAACTCTACTCAAGGGATAACAACTCCCCTCTATCTCTGCACTCCCTTGAATTTTAACTACTGAAATTTAATAGCATCAATCCTCTAATACACAAACCTCCCTACAGAATATCATAAAGTTTCACCAAAAAAGCACAAAAAGTTATTAAGCTTCAAAGTGGTTAAACAAAATCATGCCTCTAAATGCCCACCCACCTACCCATCTACCCCATAGATACAGAAAACCCCAACTTTTTTTGTATTTTTTGACATTGTCTTTTTTGACTGATTTCCATACTTTCCCTACGTTATGTTATGTATAATAGCGAGGAAAGTAATTAGGCATTTTGTAAAAATCATATCTCAAAAATATTCAGAAAACAACAATATATCCATTCAGCACATACAGTAACATCATCTAACACAATAATTTGCCTTCTGTCTTTCTAAACTGTTTCTAAAAAAATTCAGCGTTCCAGCTATAAACATCAATGGTTATTTTTATTACTTCCCTTTCAGCTCTTTCTCCTATCCCACTTCTTATACTCATAATATCCCTTTTTTCTCTCAGTCATCTATTTCCATGCATTCAATAAACTATAACAATCATTACTAATAACAGTTCTTTTTAAACCTTCTTTATAAATCCATGTCTTTTCTGTCCACTCAGTATTTTCTTTATCTTTTAACTCTTTTACTACCATATATATCCTCTCACTTAACACATATAGATTTTCCTTAATAAAATATATATTATGTCTTAATAAATCTTTCATTCTTTGACAGTTCTAACATTTTATAAATTTTAAATCATTTTAATAATAAAATTACAAAATAAAGTCTGTGGATTCTATGTAAGTTCCAAATTCAATTTTTTATTTTATGTACAGTACACAGTAATGCCTAAATAAGCAAGACATGACTGCTAGCAACAACAACAAAATATAACCCCAAAAAATAATATATATAGACTACAATAAAAACAAACAATTTGTATGTTCATTTTTTAAAAATCAGTCAGATTCATAAAATATTCTTTCCAACATAATTCAATTTGGAATACAATTTTTCACTTTTATTTTTAAATCAACTTCAACTAAGAATACAATTTTATACATTTGAAACTGTTCTATTAATTCTTATTCTAAATGTTTTTCATTTAAAATAAGTAATATTTAAAAAAAAACTGAAAGATTAGAACATTAAAAACATATTAATCAACTTGCTAAAATACATTATTTTAAACAGATACACTGAAAACACCTTATGTAGTTTTCCAGCAGTTAATTTTTAAAAAAACTAACAGAGATCATTTCAAACAGAATCTCTCTTCAAAACCTGATAAAGGCTTATTAATTAATCAAGCCAAAAATGTTACTTTTATTAAAAATTAACTGCTAGAAAACTACATAAGGTGTTTTCAGTGTTTCTGTTTACTGTGTAGTTCCAGCTTTGACTATTATTGATACATTATTTTAGAAAAAAAATTTAAACAAGTATATAAATAATTGGCTTAGTTTATTTATCAATAATTTAATATAAATATATTTATTACTCAAATATCACACATTTTTTTATATATAAAATATCATTTTTAATTAGAATAACATTTATTTCAAATTGGTATTTCCATTCTACATTCTTGTTTTGAATGCATAATAGAAAGTCAGAATTTTATTTCCATACTACTAACATCTTTACCTGTAATTCCAAATCTTAGAACAACCATTGCATTTAAGAATCTAGTTAAATCAATAAAAAATTATTCAGAAAAACTGCCCATATACACTAACTGAGAAAAAGTTATACACCCAGATAGAATTGGCCAATTACTGAAAAACTCAGCATAGCTCTGTGTCTCAGATAGGTACATAAATAATTACAGTTATGATCAGACTGTATGTCAGATAATGCCACCAGAGTAACTTAAAATATTTAACCAGCGTTTAAGCTGGAAATTTTTTCTTGTAGCAGTTTGGCTAATTTAAATAAAATGGAATGTTTGTCACTGATATAAATTCACTGCTTCTGACAGAAATATGTATAACTAAACAAAGTTGCAATATAGTATACTAAATCATTAGCTTAGAATTAAAATGCAAAAAATTAAGAATTTTTAATGCAAAAATGCAAAAATTTAAAATGCAAAAAATTAAGAATTTTTAATGATTATTACAGAAATAAAATATTTATTTATCAATTTCTGAAATTTTTAGCATAATATCACATTACAATCAGGAAAAACACTAAATGTGCTTCCTTATTTTACAACTGTTTCTGTTGTGACTGTAGTGTGTTTTCATAAACATCATGTTTTGACTTTCTGAGTCACTTGTCTAGGATGTCAGAAGTATATGGCACTTATTGCCTTACCATAACCATGGTCCTACCAAATCTCAGATTATATCCTTTCTTCTACCAGAGGACACTTAAGAGATGATGTGTGCACAATTATCTCTTTTAAACATCAGGAAACATCAGGAAAATATTCATTATTTGATGATGGAAAATAGAAATTTTTTAACCTCCTACATATAAAAAGCATGAGTACTTGAAATTATTCAGTCTTTTGAGATGTCTATTCTTTATTCCATAGAAACACACATTACAAGAGCATAAATTATGCCATATGTGTGTACAACAAAGCTGATGGAAACTGTATATACTGTAAACATAAAAAGAGGCAAATCTTGCATATGCTGATTAGCATTTTGCTTAATTTCACAATCTGTTTAAAACTCATCCATCTTGGTTTGTTTTGATGCCATTTTTCTACCTATTAAATACAACAACCATCTGATATTAATGTCATGTACAGTCTGTTTGTTTATGCTGAAACTCATCAGGAAGGTCTTTACAACTTGAAAAGACTCATTGGCCTTGCTAAATTTCAGCACTACACTTGGACCAGCATCAGAATGTTCACTAGTCTCCTACTCAATTATATCAGCCTGCTGACTCTCTTCATATAGTTCTTCAATTGTACATATCGCAGATGTAACAAGTGCATCATCAAACTCTACAAATTCCCAGAAACACCCAAATATTAACTAAGCAATCAAAAAACACAAAGTTTACAATAGATGAGACTAGAAGAAAAATCTGTTATTCCAAGTTAAATATCTGCTAAAAGGAGGTATAATTATATTGATTTGGCAGCACATGAGAAAATAATCCATTATTCTGAAAAATCTGTTGTTCTGCAATCTGTAATACAGTAGAATCTTGTTTTTACAACGTTATGTGTTAATAAACAAATTTGTATTAAAAATAATGTACAAATTGCACAGTACATTATTGTGTTAATAATGTACAAATTTGCATTAAAAATAAAAACTGCAAGGGCTTCCTGACACTCATAATTTACAAAGTTAAATTTTTGTGTAATGCCATCTCTTATGAGATTTTATTTTAAAANCTAATAAGAAATTTAATAGATTTTATAAATTTTTCACAATAATAAATTATAATAAACTTTAATTTAATTTTTACATCATTTGAAAATTTATGATGCAAATACTGTATTTACTCAAATAAAAGACAATCTTGCATATAGGACGAGGCGTGACTTCAAAGACCAAAATAAAGAAAATTAGATTTATTAATACAATTCTAATTTTATTTTGCTTGATAATAAATAAAATACCAAATGCATGCAAATGCACATAAATGCACATGTTGTCCCACAAAAATTACTGGCATTTTAAACTTTAAGGAAAAATCTTGTAAAATTGACAACGTAATTTGTTCATGTAAAACTGGACAATCGGGAACCTATTTTGGTCAATTCTTAACAGTCGAATCCACTCTTTGTTGATTATGCTTATGAGTTTCTTCGAATTCTGATTTCCAAATAATCATCTGTTTTCATGTGGGAATGAATTAAAACTTATATCGGGCTCCCGTGTAATTTTAGAATTCAATTCAAAAGTGTTGCTTTTCCTATTGCTATTCATATTTACTCCAGACAATACATAAAAACAATTCAAATGACCCAGATAAAATACTTTTGTTTTTAAACACGAGGGAAGAATTGAGAAAAAAATGCAAATACACAGTTTACAAAAATTACATAAAAACAAAAAGAAACCTTCGCTCGCACATATAGGACAACCTAGGTTTTTGAAGCAGTGAAAAATGGATAAAAATCTCATCTTATATGTGAGTGAATATGGTATTAAAATATCCTTAATAAAGAAAAACTTGCATATTTTATTTTTATGCTAATTTACACTTACCTAGCTTTATTACCTTCATCCATTAAATCATGAATATCTTGATATGAAGTTACAGCAAGTTTTGAAAGATCTTCAACATAAGGACCAAGTAAAGGATGTTCTCTAACACGAAGATTACTCTTGTTTTTAGGATTTAATAAGTCCCGCACACGTTCACAATATATTTCCATATAGCTTACCTAAGAAAAGTAAAATTTTATACAATATCACATTGCATTTACATATAAAATGCTCATTTAATTATAACTTCAAATNCTTGCATATAGGACGAGGCGTGACTTCAAAGACCAAAATAAAGAAAATTAGATTTATTAATACAATTCTAATTTTATTTTGCTTGATAATAAATAAAATACCAAATGCATGCAAATGCACATAAATGCACATGTTGTCCCACAAAAATTACTGGCATTTTAAACTTTAAGGAAAAATCTTGTAAAATTGACAACGTAATTTGTTCATGTAAAACTGGACAATCGGGAACCTATTTTGGTCAATTCTTAACAGTCGAATCCACTCTTTGTTGATTATGCTTATGAGTTTCTTCGAATTCTGATTTCCAAATAATCATCTGTTTTCATGTGGGAATGAATTAAAACTTATATCGGGCTCCCGTGTAATTTTAGAATTCAATTCAAAAGTGTTGCTTTTCCTATTGCTATTCATATTTACTCCAGACAATACATAAAAACAATTCAAATGACCCAGATAAAATACTTTTGTTTTTAAACACGAGGGAAGAATTGAGAAAAAAATGCAAATACACAGTTTACAAAAATTACATAAAAACAAAAAGAAACCTTCGCTCGCACATATAGGACAACCTAGGTTTTTGAAGCAGTGAAAAATGGATAAAAATCTCATCTTATATGTGAGTGAATATGGTATTAAAATATCCTTAATAAAGAAAAACTTGCATATTTTATTTTTATGCTAATTTACACTTACCTAGCTTTATTACCTTCATCCATTAAATCATGAATATCTTGATATGAAGTTACAGCAAGTTTTGAAAGATCTTCAACATAAGGACCAAGTAAAGGATGTTCTCTAACACGAAGATTACTCTTGTTTTTAGGATTTAATAAGTCCCGCACACGTTCACAATATATTTCCATATAGCTTACCTAAGAAAAGTAAAATTTTATACAATATCACATTGCATTTACATATAAAATGCTCATTTAATTATAACTTCAAATAAAATAATTTTAACTTTAAAAAAATGACACTTTCAAAATTTTATTAATTTTTTAGTTATTTCTAAAAGAAAGAAGAAGCCCTTGATAGGGAGAAATGGAAAAAACATATTAGAGAAGGAAATGCTGACCCATATAAACATGGGAAAAGGTGAGGATAAAGAAGATAAGTTATTTCTAAAATTAATAATTATATTAATAAAATATTATTATTAATATAATACAAATTTTGAAAAAATATAGTATTAAAACAGTTTTTGTTAATAATGGCCAAATTTTTTTTGAAAGTAATTAACTTCATCCATCCAAATCCAAAGCTTAAGAAGAAGCATTTTTTGGATCTTTATCCAGACTCAACTTCAACTCTTAGTATAATAAATACAACCAGCCTGATAATTACTTTAAATATCAAACAAACAGTTAGAACAGTTAGAATTAAGATTAAATAATTACCCAAGTAATTTAGATGTTAAAGTTAACAAGAAATGGCAGCCTAACTGCCTACCTCTTGCCAAATTTTTTGTTGTTAAGTTCCATCGAGTCGTCATCGACTCCTGATGACTTCATGGACAAGTCTTCTCCATCTTGATCTTTCCCTTGTTGTCTCTCGTAGCTCCTCCAACTTCATTTCTGTGACTTTCTTGATTTCTTCCATCCATCTTATCCGTTGCCTTTCCTCTTCCTTCTACCTTCCACTTTTCCCAGCATAATAGTCTTCTCTAGGGAAACTTCTTTATGCATCACATGTCCAAAGTAGGTCAATTTTTGTTTTAAGATTCTTGNCCAAACTTACTTCAACTGAATACATCATATCTTCATTTGTATTTCCATTATCTTGTATCCTATGAAATAAATCTTTACATATATGAGGTATAATTCCTTCTTGGCCTTCTTCTTGTCTACCCATCATGGTATAACTTTTTCCTGCACCAGTTTGTCCATAGGCAAATATGCAAACATTGTAGCTAGAAAGAAATAATTAATATGCAAAGATATTTTAAACATATTTCTAAAAATTTGTAATGTATAAATGTAAAAAATATGTTAAACATGAGACAGTGTAAATTCTTTAACTAAATTCTAAAAACTGGCAATTACAATTTATTCAGATCAACTTTTATAAAGTTAAAAGTTTTTGGATCAACATAATTATAAGTTCTGTATATCTTATAAATACTCACAAACATCTGTATTAGATCCAGCAGATAGCTATATTGTAAAAAAAAAAACAAATGTTTTCAATCATTTTCAGAGATCTTTGTCAGGTATAGTTATTTCCAGTTTTTAGTTATTATTATTCCCACAGTTAGTCCCACGTCAGTTTTTCATTTACTAACAAATAAAAAAGACTCTATAGACATCAGACAAATCCCAGGTATATATAAAATTCCATTACTGATGCCTTGACTACATTGGCTCAACTAATAGATAATTAATAACCAGAATCAGGGATCATGTGTATAACATCTCAAAAATGAATGTTAACACTGCTCTGGCCCAATTTGCAAGTATGTCTAGGGTGATGTGTAGCAGTTTAGCCATGTTGGGGCAAGGCTAAACTGCTACACATCATCTTCAATATACAATAGCTAAGAATAACAGAAGCTATCGAAATTTATAAAGCAATACTCAAGTTGTATTAACAGTAAAGAAAATATTAACCTTTTTAAATTTTTTTTAATATTTTCTTATCACAATTTTAACCTATCCTATCCTATCGTAAGTGTGGCAAACAATGTTATTTGCCTCCTACTGTATCAAACTTTAACACAATGCTGTAAATTTTATCACCTCAGTCACTAGTCATTAATATGTGTGTTACAACATTTAAAAATTTTCTTGGTCTATTATCTCCAATTGTATTATGGAAAGTTGAGTGTATATTTTTTTTAAATTTTTATTATATCAGATTTCATCATTAAGTTTGTCACATTTATCTTTAGAATATGAATATCACTATGTGCCATACAGAATGTTCCATTTTAAAAAGAGTGGTTCAAACAAGATCATTTGATTTATGGAAACATATAATAACCTGACAAAGATCTCTGAAAGTGATTGAAAACATTTGTTTTTTTACAATACAGCCATCTGCAGGAAGTAGTATGGAAGATGTCTGTGAGTATTTATATCATTTTCCAGCTTCTGAGGTGTTTTTTTTACTGTATATTTTATTCAGATATCTTTGTTAATATCAACTATATTATAAATAATATAAATTACAACTTTTACAGTAACTAAATATATATTCATAAAAATTTTAATACTAATACATTTGGCAATAGTTAATTTTTATTACAATCTAAATAATACATTTAAATTTTTTATCAACAAAAAACAGCTTATGATAATTGAAATTATGCAATGATAATTATATTATTTTACCTAAAAAAATATTTTAAGATAAAGTTTAATTCATTTTGTATACTTCTAAAATAAATATTAATTTAGCAGTTCTTTAAGGACATCAAATTTAGAAGATATCTTAAATTTACTACAAAATACAACCACTAGTTTATGAAAAATGCAACTGAAGAGTGCAATTATGGCTATGCTGGCTAAAATGTATCAAAAATTAGTTCTTAAAATCTGCAAGAATGAACCTAATTTCCCAACCAAGTATTGGAATATGTCGATATGGAGAATTCACCTCTTGTGTGAATGCAATTCTCTGCTCCTGAAATTGTGTCTAAAAAAGTAATCCCATAACATACTGCTGAAAATACATTCTAATGAGGCAGCTTATCAGCCTGGAGAATGATCTGAAAATTTTAATTCAGTGTGGTGCCATCTATTATAAAAAGATTTTTAATAAATTGCATATTATTAATTATTATAAATGGCAAAAATGCTTAATTTTTAGGATTGGAGTGAGTCATAAAAACTGTAAATGCTAATAATGAGTAAAATCATTAAGTCCAACTCTACTCAAGGGATAACAACTCCCCTCTATCTCTGCACTCCCTTGAATTTTAACTACTGAAATTTAATAGCATCAATCCTCTAATACACAAACCTCCCTACAGAATATCATAAAGTTTCACCAAAAAAGCACAAAAAGTTATTAAGCTTCAAAGTGGTTAAACAAAATCATGCCTCTAAATGCCCACCCACCTACCCATCTACCCCATAGATACAGAAAACCCCAACTTTTTTTGTATTTTTTGACATTGTCTTTTTTGACTGATTTCCATACTTTCCCTACGTTATGTTATGTATAATAGCGAGGAAAGTAATTAGGCATTTTGTAAAAATCATATCTCAAAAATATTCAGAAAACAACAATATATCCATTCAGCACATACAGTAACATCATCTAACACAATAATTTGCCTTCTGTCTTTCTAAACTGTTTCTAAAAAAATTCAGCGTTCCAGCTATAAACATCAATGGTTATTTTTATTACTTCCCTTTCAGCTCTTTCTCCTATCCCACTTCTTATACTCATAATATCCCTTTTTTCTCTCAGTCATCTATTTCCATGCATTCAATAAACTATAACAATCATTACTAATAACAGTTCTTTTTAAACCTTCTTTATAAATCCATGTCTTTTCTGTCCACTCAGTATTTTCTTTATCTTTTAACTCTTTTACTACCATATATATCCTCTCACTTAACACATATAGATTTTCCTTAATAAAATATATATTATGTCTTAATAAATCTTTCATTCTTTGACAGTTCTAACATTTTATAAATTTTAAATCATTTTAATAATAAAATTACAAAATAAAGTCTGTGGATTCTATGTAAGTTCCAAATTCAATTTTTTATTTTATGTACAGTACACAGTAATGCCTAAATAAGCAAGACATGACTGCTAGCAACAACAACAAAATATAACCCCAAAAAATAATATATATAGACTACAATAAAAACAAACAATTTGTATGTTCATTTTTTAAAAATCAGTCAGATTCATAAAATATTCTTTCCAACATAATTCAATTTGGAATACAATTTTTCACTTTTATTTTTAAATCAACTTCAACTAAGAATACAATTTTATACATTTGAAACTGTTCTATTAATTCTTATTCTAAATGTTTTTCATTTAAAATAAGTAATATTTAAAAAAAAAACTGAAAGATTAGAACATTAAAAACATATTAATCAACTTGCTAAAATACATTATTTTAAACAGATACACTGAAAACACCTTATGTAGTTTTCCAGCAGTTAATTTTTAAAAAAACTAACAGAGATCATTTCAAACAGAATCTCTCTTCAAAACCTGATAAAGGCTTATTAATTAATCAAGCCAAAAATGTTACTTTTATTAAAAATTAACTGCTAGAAAACTACATAAGGTGTTTTCAGTGTTTCTGTTTACTGTGTAGTTCCAGCTTTGACTATTATTGATACATTATTTTAGAAAAAAAATTTAAACAAGTATATAAATAATTGGCTTAGTTTATTTATCAATAATTTAATATAAATATATTTATTACTCAAATATCACACATTTTTTTATATATAAAATATCATTTTTAATTAGAATAACATTTATTTCAAATTGGTATTTCCATTCTACATTCTTGTTTTGAATGCATAATAGAAAGTCAGAATTTTATTTCCATACTACTAACATCTTTACCTGTAATTCCAAATCTTAGAACAACCATTGCATTTAAGAATCTAGTTAAATCAATAAAAAATTATTCAGAAAAACTGCCCATATACACTAACTGAGAAAAAGTTATGCACCCAGATAGAATTGGCCAATTACTGAAAAACTCAGCATAGCTCTGTGTCTCAGATAGGTACATAAATAATTACAGTTATGATCAGACTGTATGTCAGATAATGCCACCAGAGTAACTTAAAATATTTAACCAGCGTTTAAGCTGGAAATTTTTTCTTGTAGCAGTTTGGCTAATTTAAATAAAATGGAATGTTTGTCACTGATATAAATTCACTGCTTCTGACAGAAATATGTATAACTAAACAAAGTTGCAATATAGTATACTAAATCATTAGCTTAGAATTAAAATGCAAAAAATTAAGAATTTTTAATGCAAAAATGCAAAAATTTAAAATGCAAAAAATTAAGAATTTTTAATGATTATTACAGAAATAAAATATTTATTTATCAATTTCTGAAATTTTTAGCATAATATCACATTACAATCAGGAAAAACACTAAATGTGCTTCCTTATTTTACAACTGTTTCTGTTGTGACTGTAGTGTGTTTTCATAAACATCATGTTTTGACTTTCTGAGTCACTTGTCTAGGATGTCAGAAGTATATGGCACTTATTGCCTTACCATAACCATGGTCCTACCAAATCTCAGATTATATCCTTTCTTCTACCAGAGGACACTTAAGAGATGATGTGTGCACAATTATCTCTTTTAAACATCAGGAAACATCAGGAAAATATTCATTATTTGATGATGGAAAATAGAAATTTTTTAACCTCCTACATATAAAAAGCATGAGTACTTGAAATTATTCAGTCTTTTGAGATGTCTATTCTTTATTCCATAGAAACACACATTACAAGAGCATAAATTATGCCATATGTGTGTACAACAAAGCTGATGGAAACTGTATATACTGTAAACATAAAAAGAGGCAAATCTTGCATATGCTGATTAGCATTTTGCTTAATTTCACAATCTGTTTAAAACTCATCCATCTTGGTTTGTTTTGATGCCATTTTTCTACCTATTAAATACAACAACCATCTGATATTAATGTCATGTACAGTCTGTTTGTTTATGCTGAAACTCATCAGGAAGGTCTTTACAACTTGAAAAGACTCATTGGCCTTGCTAAATTTCAGCACTACACTTGGACCAGCATCAGAATGTTCACTAGTCTCCTACTCAATTATATCAGCCTGCTGACTCTCTTCATATAGTTCTTCAATTGTACATATCGCAGATGTAACAAGTGCATCATCAAACTCTACAAATTCCCAGAAACACCCAAATATTAACTAAGCAATCAAAAAACACAAAGTTTACAATAGATGAGACTAGAAGAAAAATCTGTTATTCCAAGTTAAATATCTGCTAAAAGGAGGTATAATTATATTGATTTGGCAGCACATGAGAAAATAATCCATTATTCTGAAAAATCTGTTGTTCTGCAATCTGTAATACAGTAGAATCTTGTTTTTACAACGTTATGTGTTAATAAACAAATTTGTATTAAAAATAATGTACAAATTGCACAGTACATTATTGTGTTAATAATGTACAAATTTGCATTAAAAATAAAAACTGCAAGGGCTTCCTGACACTCATAATTTACAAAGTTAAATTTTTGTGTAATGCCATCTCTTATGAGATTTTATTTTAAAAATAATTATTATATTATTAATTACAGTATTATAAAAAGGCAAAAGGCTTACTTTGGGTAAAAGTGAGTTTTTAAAGAAATTGTAAATTTTAGTAACAAATAAAACTTTCAATAAACAAACGTACCAGGAACCTGTTGCTGATGTGCTTCTCAGAAAAACAGAACGTTACAAACGTTTTTGAACTTGAAAGTTCTTCAGGTAACTGAGGACTGTTAAGCGAATGCAACTGAAATTCACGTCCTATCAGCCTGTTTGAATTTGAATTGCATTTGCTTAACAGTTGTCAGTTACCTGAAGAAGAACTTTCAAGTTCAAAAACATTCGTAACGCTCTGTTTTTCTGAGAAGCATACCAGCAACAGGTTCCCGGTACGTTTGTTTATTGTTTACTTTAACCCGGTGTAGTATAATTCCAATTTAAATAAAACTTTTATTAAGTCTGACCCCACTTGAGATATGACACAAACACACTCTCTCTCTCTATTCCTCTGAACTAGTAAAATTTAATAGCATCAATCACCTTATTTCTATATATGAGAATCTACCAAGTTTCAAAATTTTTGATTCATCCAAACTAAGATAAGTTATAATTCAAAATAAATGGTCTCCTCTCCAAACAATTCTGTAAGGTTTTTTTTTTTACATTTTTGGTCTTAAAGTGTCAAAACATCAAAAAATTCAAAAATACCAGGGGAGTTAAAATCTCATCACATCAATCACCATATTTTCCCTATGTTATATTCTATAACAACCAGGAAAATAATACAGTCGATTCAGTTTAATTTGGGCCACTGGTTAATTGGGACAGCTGCTTTATTGGACCAAATCTCAAGAGTGAAAACCAAACTAATAAATTAATACATAATTTAATCACTTAATTGGGATAGTATCAGAAAAGAAATTTAGCAATTTTTGATATATTTTAGAGATCTTCCGAAAATATGTAGACACTACATATACTAATGTCATGTAAGCCTAACAATTGGTAGAGATAAAGCGATTTTGTCTTTTGCTCAGACAGTTCAAATTTTCTGGAGGACATATCACATGGAGAACTGCAAGTAAAGGGAACTGCTCAAAGGATGACCATACGGTGACTTTTGGACGATCCCTTTCCTTTCTTCCTTTTTAGTTAGAACATGTTCTAACTAAAAAGGAAGAAAGGAAAAATCGTTCAATCAGGAACGAATCAAACAGTTAACCCTTGTGTACGTCACTACTAATACTGTATTTGACAACACTAGCATGATTCGAATCAGTTATTTATCATCATGAGTCTGGCAAATTTATATTACAAATATTTTCTGTTCTTTGGTTTAATAAAGCATTAAAATAGGTACCTAATTATTATTTTTTACCTACTTATTTATTTACCTATGTATTACATATTTTATTTTAGAATTTATTATTAGTTCATTTAATTGGAGCAGCCGCTTAATTGGATCAAAATGGATTAGTCCCAACATGTCCCAATTAAGCAGAATCGACTGTACTTCATATATGAGGAATTCTTTATATAATTACATGAAATTGCAATATTTATATTTTATACTGTAATCTGGCATCTTACATAAAAATAAAATAAAATTGTCAAAAGAAAATAACTATTGTAATTTATACTACAACAAACAGTAAACATAAAATAAAACCGATAATATTAAAATACAATATAGTCAAACTCCATTTATGTTTTCCCAATATACATTTTTTGCAATTATGTGCTAAATATTTTTTGTGCAGTATTTTCTCCATAATAAAACACTAGTTACAGTTTTTCATTTTTTATAATTTAGTACTTATATGTCATATTTAATATAGTGATAAATAGCGACAATTATTATTTTAAAAAATGTTTGTTAGGCTTAACATCAATGAAAATTCAATGTGAAGTAGGTTAATAGCGATATACTAATATACTAATTACATATATACCATACTAATAATGTATTTTTTCATACTTTTCAGTTATCTGTTTTTTTTCAGTTATCTGACCACCCCAGTCCCCAATTGAGTCGGATAATCGATGCTCTACTGTATGTAACATGTAATGCCATTTCTGACAAATTTTCTTATTTAGCAAATTGCTGCAGCAGTCAAACACATTAAAAATTTTCACTTTCCATGTTTTATAATGTGATTCAATTTCACTAAGTAAATAATAATTGCTTTCTGGTTTCTTATTCATTTTCACTACTTGTTTTCAGTATGAGCCAACCTGTAGAATGAATCTTCATTCTTTCATGTGACTGGAGTTTTGACAGAAGAAGACAACTGATATCAAATGAAAAAAGCAAGCAAAAAACCAAACTTGGTCAACTTTTTAAAAGTATGATTTAGTTTTACACTGCTTTACTTTCTCTTTTATATTTGTTCAAATGTATTATACACCCAGTAAATTAAAACTTCTTTGTTAAAAATTACAAGTACAAATTCAATTAAACAATGTTAATTTGTGTCACAATATACTAGTACTTTTGTGATGACTTTATTACACTGAAAGCAATTCAAAAGTAGTTTCACTTGAACATTTTTCTCAGCTCCTTTGAAAACATAAATGGGATTCAACTTTATATATATGATACAAGCATTAATAAAACATTTACTCAAATAATCAAACAATACAGCCAGATTCTTAATCAGACTATTATTGTAGTCCACTAATATTTAATAAGATATTAAGCAATTTAGCTAGAGGTAGGTAGTTAAGCTGCCATCTCACATTAGAGTTAGAATATTCTAACTTTAACATGAGACATTCTAAGAATATTCTAAATTAAATTTAACAATAAAAATCTGGCTGTATCATTTAATAAAACATTAGGATAATTATATATGTAATTACTTTTTCAAATAGTCATGCAATGTTACTTTTTTCTTCATCAATTATACCCTTAAACAATGATTATATCATTTCTTAAATAATTGCTGTATTTCAACATCAAAGCTATTCTTATCAATCATCTCTACTTTAATCTTTTTATTTACTTTAGATTTACTACATACTTTCATCAAATTAAGTTCTACTAAAAACTGTTCTATTTCAAAATAAGCAGTTTAGTTATTTGGTTTTATATCATTATATAAAAATTAAAATTATTTATGCTATTCTAAAAATTTATTCACATTATATTATTAATTACAGTATTATAAAAAGGCAAAAGGCTTACTTTGGGTAAAAGTGAGTTTTTAAAGAAATTGTAAATTTTAGTAACAAATAAAACTTTCAATAAACAAACGTACCAGGAACCTGTTGCTGATGTGCTTCTCAGAAAAACAGAACGTTACAAACGTTTTTGAACTTGAAAGTTCTTCAGGTAACTGAGGACTGTTAAGCGAATGCAACTGAAATTCACGTCCTATCAGCCTGTTTGAATTTGAATTGCATTTGCTTAACAGTTGTCAGTTACCTGAAGAAGAACTTTCAAGTTCAAAAACATTCGTAACGCTCTGTTTTTCTGAGAAGCATACCAGCAACAGGTTCCCGGTACGTTTGTTTATTGTTTACTTTAACCCGGTGTAGTATAATTCCAATTTAAATAAAACTTTTATTAAGTCTGACCCCACTTGAGATATGACACAAACACACTCTCTCTCTCTATTCCTCTGAACTAGTAAAATTTAATAGCATCAATCACCTTATTTCTATATATGAGAATCTACCAAGTTTCAAAATTTTTGATTCATCCAAACTAAGATAAGTTATAATTCAAAATAAATGGTCTCCTCTCCAAACAATTCTGTAAGGTTTTTTTTTTTACATTTTTGGTCTTAAAGTGTCAAAACATCAAAAAATTCAAAAATACCAGGGGAGTTAAAATCTCATCACATCAATCACCATATTTTCCCTATGTTATATTCTATAACAACCAGGAAAATAATACAGTCGATTCAGTTTAATTTGGGCCACTGGTTAATTGGGACAGCTGCTTTATTGGACCAAATCTCAAGAGTGAAAACCAAACTAATAAATTAATACATAATTTAATCACTTAATTGGGATAGTATCAGAAAAGAAATTTAGCAATTTTTGATATATTTTAGAGATCTTCCGAAAATATGTAGACACTACATATACTAATGTCATGTAAGCCTAACAATTGGTAGAGATAAAGCGATTTTGTCTTTTGCTCAGACAGTTCAAATTTTCTGGAGGACATATCACATGGAGAACTGCAAGTAAAGGGAACTGCTCAAAGGATGACCATACGGTGACTTTTGGACGATCCCTTTCCTTTCTTCCTTTTTAGTTAGAACATGTTCTAACTAAAAAGGAAGAAAGGAAAAATCGTTCAATCAGGAACGAATCAAACAGTTAACCCTTGTGTACGTCACTACTAATACTGTATTTGACAACACTAGCATGATTCGAATCAGTTATTTATCATCATGAGTCTGGCAAATTTATATTACAAATATTTTCTGTTCTTTGGTTTAATAAAGCATTAAAATAGGTACCTAATTATTATTTTTTACCTACTTATTTATTTACCTATGTATTACATATTTTATTTTAGAATTTATTATTAGTTCATTTAATTGGAGCAGCCGCTTAATTGGATCAAAATGGATTAGTCCCAACATGTCCCAATTAAGCAGAATCGACTGTACTTCATATATGAGGAATTCTTTATATAATTACATGAAATTGCAATATTTATATTTTATACTGTAATCTGGCATCTTACATAAAAATAAAATAAAATTGTCAAAAGAAAATAACTATTGTAATTTATACTACAACAAACAGTAAACATAAAATAAAACCGATAATATTAAAATACAATATAGTCAAACTCCATTTATGTTTTCCCAATATACATTTTTTGCAATTATGTGCTAAATATTTTTTGTGCAGTATTTTCTCCATAATAAAACACTAGTTACAGTTTTTCATTTTTTATAATTTAGTACTTATATGTCATATTTAATATAGTGATAAATAGCGACAATTATTATTTTAAAAAATGTTTGTTAGGCTTAACATCAATGAAAATTCAATGTGAAGTAGGTTAATAGCGATATACTAATATACTAATTACATATATACCATACTAATAATGTATTTTTTCATACTTTTCAGTTATCTGTTTTTTTTCAGTTATCTGACCACCCCAGTCCCCAATTGAGTCGGATAATCGATGCTCTACTGTATGTAACATGTAATGCCATTTCTGACAAATTTTCTTATTTAGCAAATTGCTGCAGCAGTCAAACACATTAAAAATTTTCACTTTCCATGTTTTATAATGTGATTCAATTTCACTAAGTAAATAATAATTGCTTTCTGGTTTCTTATTCATTTTCACTACTTGTTTTCAGTATGAGCCAACCTGTAGAATGAATCTTCATTCTTTCATGTGACTGGAGTTTTGACAGAAGAAGACAACTGATATCAAATGAAAAAAGCAAGCAAAAAACCAAACTTGGTCAACTTTTTAAAAGTATGATTTAGTTTTACACTGCTTTACTTTCTCTTTTATATTTGTTCAAATGTATTATACACCCAGTAAATTAAAACTTCTTTGTTAAAAATTACAAGTACAAATTCAATTAAACAATGTTAATTTGTGTCACAATATACTAGTACTTTTGTGATGACTTTATTACACTGAAAGCAATTCAAAAGTAGTTTCACTTGAACATTTTTCTCAGCTCCTTTGAAAACATAAATGGGATTCAACTTTATATATATGATACAAGCATTAATAAAACATTTACTCAAATAATCAAACAATACAGCCAGATTCTTAATCAGACTATTATTGTAGTCCACTAATATTTAATAAGATATTAAGCAATTTAGCTAGAGGTAGGTAGTTAAGCTGCCATCTCACATTAGAGTTAGAATATTCTAACTTTAACATGAGACATTCTAAGAATATTCTAAATTAAATTTAACAATAAAAATCTGGCTGTATCATTTAATAAAACATTAGGATAATTATATATGTAATTACTTTTTCAAATAGTCATGCAATGTTACTTTTTTCTTCATCAATTATACCCTTAAACAATGATTATATCATTTCTTAAATAATTGCTGTATTTCAACATCAAAGCTATTCTTATCAATCATCTCTACTTTAATCTTTTTATTTACTTTAGATTTACTACATACTTTCATCAAATTAAGTTCTACTAAAAACTGTTCTATTTCAAAATAAGCAGTTTAGTTATTTGGTTTTATATCATTATATAAAAATTAAAATTATTTATGCTATTCTAAAAATTTATTCACAGTCAACTTTCAAAATATGTTTGTCTGATCATTGTAAAAATATTTTAGATTCAAAATACTAATGATAAAAAAAACCCATTTAAGAGATTCTAGTCATCAATTGTAAAAAATTTCTAATTATAATAATTTATAATAAATCTATGGATAAAATGCATATCATGATTGTTACAATCCTCAATGGCAGCTATGTAAAAATGTAATTTTAATATAACATTTTAATGAAACTTTTTGCATTATTTTTATGATTTTTTTTGCATTTCATTAAAACATTGTTGTTGATGCAAAATTTACATTGACCTTTCATTACAAATTGTTTAAAAACATTTTTGATAAACAATTACCTTCAAACAGAATATAATAAATTATAATGAAAACAACTCCATTCTCTTATTTGAGCTCCAATAAAGAAAATTTTTATTATTTATAATAATTATTTTATATTCATTCCATTATAAAATTCAACAATTATATTTTTTTCATATACAGTGGTACCTCAGTATACATCTGCTTTAGAATACGTTCAATTCGAGATACGTCCTGTTTGGACAAAACAAATTTTGCTCGGTATACGACTTTTGTTCGGTATACGACATAATTCAATTATACGTGCCATCAATGAACAAGTAGCACTATCGGTGTTCTAGACCCACACTAGACGTTCGCAGTGCAATGATTTATAACTTTGTTAAATTTCTTCTGATTTTAATTCGTAAGTAAAATTTTATTATTTTTATCAATCACGAATCGCAAAAAAAGGCAAATGAAAAGCGACAGAAAACTAAAAAAATGACTATAATTACAACGGAACTGATGAAAGAGATTGTTGAGAAATACGAAGGTGGCTCACGTGTTCAAGATTTTAGCTGTTGCCTACCGTATTCCGAGAACGATGATATGGACAATCGCGAAAAATAAAGACATTATTAAATCTGCTAACATTGCGAAAGGGGTTAAATCAATTTCTAAACAGAGATCGAAGACATTAGATTATGTTGAGAAATTGCTTTTGCTTTGGATAACTGAAAAACAGTGCTGGAGACAGCGTATCGGAAGCAATTATTTGCGAGAAAGCTAAAAAGATACACGCTGATCTCACGAAAAATCAAGCAGGAACTAGCCAGGAAAGCGAGGTGTTTAAAGCCAGCCATTTTTTTTA
>NW_019384760.1:236397-253117 GCF_000671375.1 Centruroides sculpturatus | reverse complement strand
TATATACAGGGTGCTTCAAAAAAATGTATACACACTTTGAACTTCCATAGAAAATTTATTTACCGTTCTACAAAGTTAAATTTCAGGAAAATAGAAAGCTGAAAGTCCAATGTAAATGAAACATAAATAACAAATGTTAATACTGTTCAAATTGGTGACCTGCAGCATCAATACAATTCTGAGTACGAGTCACCACAGATTCTGTACATCGTATCAAAACGTCCAATGAGATTTCTCTACACACTGCTTGAATCTCATTCCAAAGAATGTCTAGGTTACGTGGTTTACGTTTGTACACCTCATCTTTTACTGTGCCCCACAAGAAGAAATCCAGTGGTGTAAGGTCTGGAGAGCGTGGTGGAAACTCGATTGGCCCCCTGCGTCCTATCCACTGGCCCGGCAAATTTTGATCCAGGTAAGCTCGTACGTCCCTGTGATAGTGCGGCGGAGCACCATCTTGTTGAAAATAAAAATCATCATTATCGTATAATGCACGAATGGCAGGAAATATGGAATCAGCAAGCATTGTTAGGTAATTAATACCAGTTACAGTGCCTTCAAATCGAAAAGGTCCAATGAGTCCCCTTGAAGACAAACCGCACCACACATTTACACCAGGCAAATTTACAGCTTTTTCAATTGTAATGTGAGGATTTTCTTCACACCAGTAAACACAATTGTGCCTATTGACAGTTCCATTAAGTTTGAATTGGGCTTCATCCGACCAAATGATGCTACCCATAAATCCCGGTTTACGTATCACCATCTCCTGAATCCATTCACAAAATTGCAACCTTCGATCTGGATCGTCGTCATTTAGCTGTTGCACCAGCCTTGGAATGTAAACACGATACTTGCCTCTCTTCAGAATGCGTAGCACGCTGCTAGCACTTACATCACTTTCACATGCCCCTTGCCTTGAAGATTTGTTAGGAGAGCGTTGAAACAGTTCCAAGACTGCCGTTGATGACTCATCACTTGTAGCTGTTCGAGGCCGACCTGAATGACCTTTATGCACATCACACACTGTTCCATGAACTTCGAATTTGTCTCGTATGCGTGTAATTGTTAATCTTGAAGGTGGTTCTGTATCATACTCCCTTCTCCACTGTCTTTGAACTTCATTTACATTTTCAAACTTCCAGTACCACTTAATAACCTGCTTACGTTCTTCAAAACTCAAACGTACGTCCCCCATGTTGATATTACAAATTCCAACTGATAATATAACATAGAGGGACGATTATGCTGCCACCTGGCGAAGAAATATAACATTAGCCTTGTAGAGCGGGAAAACTACAATAGTTCAAAGTGTGTATACATTTTTTTGAAGCACCCTGTATAGGTATCTCTTGTATAACTCGATAGTGAATCCATGCTATATGAAACAAAGGACTAGTGAAAAACATAGGGTTAGGTTCCAAAAGGTAACAAAAGTATACTATTGTTTTTCATTGCTAAAAGAAATATGTTTATTAAAGCAATTAATAATTTATTTCCAATCAATAATTAACTAACAATCACAATTAAATGTATTACACATTAATATTAATTTTATTTTTACAAAGTATCCTCGTCATCTCAGCTTTTTTCGTTGATATTGATCAGAAAAATCAGCAACATCTTAATTTTTTGATTTTTATCACAATTTTTTATGGATGACAAAATATAAATTAAAATATGTTATTAATTAAAAATTTGTGTGGCAAGTCATGTTTGTTCAGTCGAGTACCAAGCAATTTTTTTTCCAGAGTTTGTGTTCAAATACTAATTTATTTGAGATGGGAATAGTTTGAGTATCGAGATACTTCTGTATTTCATTCATCATTTTTATGAATGATTATTTACCAATGATTAAAAAAAGTTTCATAACACTTGGCTAAAAACATTTAAATAAACTTTACTAAATATGAAGATTAACCAATAAAAACATAGTGATAGTCTTAAAAGCTAAAGTCTGAAAGCAATGACAATGACACCTGGTTGATAGGAAAGCTAGGACAAGAAAGAAAAAAAATGGCACTATCAGTTTTCATTAAAGTAAACCTGACAAAAGGCACAAAACAAAATGAAAACTTCAATATTCTAAAATCTATGGGCAAATTTGAGACAACACGCATGCTTGCTTGAAAAAATATATCAAGTAACAACTCCTACATAATATGGATGCTGTATATTCTAGATGTATATAAATTCACTTTAATCCAAAAAAATTTTTGGTTTATTTTCTCACAGCAACTTCGGTTAGGTAATTAAGATGTTATTCTATAAATTTATCACAGGTTATATATATGCATTTCTGGTTGTTGTAATTTCACAACCCTTCCTCAGTGATGTTATTAGAGAGAAAATAACATAAAAACCTCATTTTCTCATTTCACATATTGAATGGAGTTTTTATGTTTTTATATTTTTTGTGTTATTTTCTCTCTAAAAACATCACTGAGGAAGGGTTGTGAAATTACAANATGTAGCAACATTTCTTCTCCAATATCATTGTAAACAACTTCTTGTGATGCAAAATTATAATCTCTAGGCTAAAAAATTTACAACATATATTTTAAAATTTGAAATTAATTCTTTCTCCAAATTAAAAATATATTTAATGCTTACATCATGTGACCAATAGGAATAATCATAATTGAAACTTTTTGAAGAATCCTTGGATCCAGGCAGAGATTTTGGATTAATTATATCTGTAACAAAAATAAAACATTCCTATCAGATCATAATGGTTATTTGGTATTTACAATATTCAATAATATACAAATTTCTCAGAAGTTTTCAATTTTACAATTGAGAATAATATTAAATTTAAAAATTTTTAAATATAAATATTTTATTGAAAATTATTATTATTTAAAAAATTACAAATTTTCTGAATATTTTATCAAATAGCAGATGAATTCACAATAAACGTAATTACGACTGTAAAACATTCATAAAATATTTTCAATGTTTAACACTAAAACTATAAATCTATTAAAAATCCAAATAATCATTTAATAAACATTAAAAAATAATAGCTACATATCAGAAATGTACACAATAGAATTTCCTACATTTGACTCCATTAAAAATCATAATTACTGTATTAATAAATTATATATTTTAATTTTAATTCAGTTATATTTTTTAAATAAAAAAATGTATCTATTAACTAATTTATACTTAATACCATTCAAATTTACCTAAAGATATAATTGTTATAGTATTTTTTACTAATAATCCAAATCTTTATGACAATTTTTGAGACAACTCACTAGGAAAACATGGTAGTTTATAATCACTAATTTTGGTGAAATTTTGTGGATGTGTTTTATTTATTATAGCCTACTTACCAAAGCCACAGGACCCATTACTTAGCCATTCTCAAGAAAATTAAGATAAAAAGATTTTCTTCAATTATTACTACCAATACAGAAGAGTGATTCACAAAAAGCATAGCACAATTAGTTAAGGCATCGCATATGGAGATTTTGTTTTTGGGTTTAATCACCATATGCAAAGGTATTTTTTTACATTTATAATTGATCTTATTATTAAAGCTAAGATTTTAAAGTGAAGCACTTCACTTTTGATGGTTTGGGGAGAAATCAGAAACTCCATTTGTGTTTATTTGATGTTTACATAACATATAAGCTACATTTTTTTGCACCTTTCACTTTCCTGGCTCTGCTATATAAGACAGAGGGAAAGTATGGTGACCAGTTAAAAAAATGACCCCCAAGAATTTTACATTTTTGGACTCGGGGCCTTGAAATGTCGAGAAATGCAAGAAAACTTGAGGGTTTTTCTGTACGTATGGATGTTAGTGTGTGTGGGGAAACAATTTTGTTCATCCTGTTTGAAGCTTAATAACTCCTGTGCTTTTTGTCAAAAATTTCTAAAATTTTGCAAGGCGGTTTGTGTATTAAGGGGATTGATGCTGTTAAATTTTTGTGGTTTAAGGTCAACAGGGTGGGGAAATAAAGTGGGGTTGTATGTCATATCTCAAATAGGGTCAGACTTAATAATGTTTTTACTCATTATTAGCATTTACAATTTTTTATAAAACTCATTGCTATCCTCAAAATTAAGCTTTTTGCCATTTTATAATAATTAAGAATATAAAAGCTTTTAATAATGAAATATCATAACAGATGGTGCAATACACAGTTTTAAGAGTTTCTGGGAAAGTCACACACAATTAGTCTGATACTTGAAACTTTTGGGAAAAGAAGCTATCGCGTCTTTGAATTTCCAGTTTTTATTAATTTCTATCCTCAATCACCCATTCCAATTGGTCGCTTTTCCTTGTTCTCACTTTCTAAGAGGTGGATCAATCATTACTAAGTGTAATGAGATATCAGCTTAGATCTCAGAAGTCAAAATTGATGTTTAATTTGATCCCTCAACTGGAGATGGTCAATCTTATGACTTATATTCTTCTATTGTTTATAAGTTTGAATCATGTTTTCATATAAAAAACTTATTTCTAGCTTCTATTTCTTTTCTTTAAAAAATTATTCTAATGTAAATTTCAGTGAGGGTTCAAACTTGACCAGAGCCTCACACAATTTTCAAAAATTTTAGACTTATAAATTCCTACTGTTATCTGTCTGTCCTCCCTTAATCTCAAAAACTGACTTAGTCACAGGAAAGCCGAGACCAATCTGGAAAGGTTGTGGAAGATAGACTCCGATTAATTATATATGAACTTTCAATGCAAACCGGAAGTCAAGTTATTTCAATTCAAAAAATTTTCCCTGAAAGGAGTTAGAAAAATGATTGGCACAACTCCCTTGCTAACAGAAAAAGTATGTTGTACAGGAGCAAGACAGTAGTCATGCAGTTGAGACAGTAAGACAGCAAGACAGTAATTTGCAGTTGAGAGCATATATTTGAATTTAAATAAATAAAAAATATATGATTAAAAATTGCAGCCTGGCATTGTGACAATGCCACAATAAATAATTGCTCATTATTGTTATTATTTCTAAAATTTTCTTTGTATTTATTTTCATGTGGTGGTATTGTGATATTTGAAGTGTAACAAACATGAGCGTATGAGGAAATTATCTATAATATTAAAAATTCAAAAAATAAAATGCTGGGCCTATGTTACCCTATTTTCATATCAGATTGTCCTTTTCATCCATGTGCAATAACATTCTAAGCTTATTTGCTTGTGGAACATAGTATGTAAAATACATGAAAATAAATGTAAAGAAACAAAAGTTTTATTTAATGATGTAAAAAAATTAAATCTAAAGAGGCTTGTTTTCACTAAACAGGAAATGACATCACAATTTTTAATCACTTGTTTTATATGCTTAGGAATAATAATACCAAAGCTGTGGTAAAATAATAAAATAATAATGTTACACATAAAAAAAAAAAGCAAAACTAAACTAAAATTCAAATAGTTCAAACTTTATCGTCTAGTTGCAGTACTCTAGCATCTTATTTATCACTGCTCAGAGACATGAAACTTTCAAAAACTTATGACGTAAACACTCAATTTTTAGAGGCACAATTTTTGTAAACACTTGAAATGTGGGTCCTATTATTTGGACAAGGAGCTGTTTGTGTTTAAGGCTACACACTCACCATAATTCATTCTAATCAAAGACTCGAACATCTGGCTCTTCCCTTGTTGGCAATAGGAATCATTTTTGAATAATTTTTTAATGAATAATTCCAAGTAACACATTTAATCACAGTGTTTAAACAGTGTTTCACAGCTTCTATCATGTCAAAATTTTTGTTTTCGTTTACTGAAAAAAGATCAAAGCAAAAAAAGGCCACCCCAAAATTTCTCAGTCGATAATAAATCCCCAATCTAGAAACATTGAGCAGCATTGCATGAAAACTGCCTTCAGTTTTTGTGCAATCCTCAACACCATTTCCTATTTTTCTGCCTAAACGTGCTGCATGATATCATGAAATCGCTAGGTGTATGGTGCATGGGATTCCCATTGTACGGAAGTTTGACATTTTACTGTTTTTTCCTGAAGTGTAATTTGTGATTCAATTTAACGTTGAATGTCAAAATAAGAGGACTAGTATTTTTATCACCATTGCTATCACCAGTATTATATTTTTATTGCCACTTTAATAAAAATATCACCAAGCGGTAATTTTGGCACTATGCAGCACAACCCTTGTAAATGTAAATTAAAACTTTGCATACAAGAATCAAACCCAAAAACAATATGTCCACATGTGATGTCGTAACTAATCACACTATGTCATAATTTCATGAATCACTCTTCCATATTGGTATTAATAACTGTAGAAAACCTTGTCATAATTTTTTTCAGAATGTCTAAATAGTGGGTCCTGAGCTTTAGTAGAGTTTAAGTATAAGTAAATACAACACATCACAAAATTTCATCAAAATCGATGATTACAAACTGCTGGGTTCCCTTTGTCAGTAGCATGCTGACAAAGGGAAAATCTGCTTTAGTGAATACAGTCACTAACTAACTAATGCATACACTTTTATCCATTTGTGACTCTATTCACTCTGAGGCAAATTATACAAAAATCATTTCTATAAGAAATAAATTAATAAATTAAACAAAATAAAAAACAAAGTTTTTTTGTAAATATAATCAATCATCACATCAATATAAAAGATAATTCATTTTATGAATTAATTATTTTCTATTTTGATAGGTAAACAGTGAGACATCAGAAAAATCAGAAAAAACACCACTTAATCTTATTACTATAGTTTTGGGTAGATAACCCACAGATTATCTATGTTTGAAAGAGGGATATAGATTAAGTTATGGGGCAAATTATAAACTGGCTTTATTAATAATTTTTAAAACAAACCTAATTACTCAATAATTTTAGCAAATTTCATGGCATATGTAATTTTTTTTGTGAAAAAATACAAATATTGAACAGTAAAAAATTGAAATCGATAAAATTTAACAAAATTATAATTTTATAAAACACAACTGCATTATTCTCAATGACTGTAACAAGTTTCTAAAATAAATTTTTTCTTTATTTTTAAAAAATAAAATAAATCCATCATTTCTAATTTAAACTCATCATCAACAATGTATAATAAACTTGCTTTATCACCATAAAGCAAGACCTATTTAAAACAAACATTATATTGAATTTTCCTAATAGTACCCTATTTTGGCAGAAAGATACAGATTAAATCAGGGCTGTGGAGTCAAAGTCTGAAGAAATTTCTGCCAGAGGAGTTGGAGTCGGAAAAAATGTGTCGACTCTGACTTTAGTTTTTTATTTAAATGAAAAAAAATTTATTTTATATTTAATAATATTTTTAAGTGTTTTTGTATTTTGTCATAATTCATTTATTTTAAATACAAAATTCAACAATTTAATTTATTAAATATGTAGCANTATATACAGGGTGCTTCAAAAAAATGTATACACACTTTGAACTTCCATAGAAAATTTATTTACCGTTCTACAAAGTTAAATTTCAGGAAAATAGAAAGCTGAAAGTCCAATGTAAATGAAACATAAATAACAAATGTTAATACTGTTCAAATTGGTGACCTGCAGCATCAATACAATTCTGAGTACGAGTCACCACAGATTCTGTACATCGTATCAAAACGTCCAATGAGATTTCTCTACACACTGCTTGAATCTCATTCCAAAGAATGTCTAGGTTACGTGGTTTACGTTTGTACACCTCATCTTTTACTGTGCCCCACAAGAAGAAATCCAGTGGTGTAAGGTCTGGAGAGCGTGGTGGAAACTCGATTGGCCCCCTGCGTCCTATCCACTGGCCCGGCAAATTTTGATCCAGGTAAGCTCGTACGTCCCTGTGATAGTGCGGCGGAGCACCATCTTGTTGAAAATAAAAATCATCATTATCGTATAATGCACGAATGGCAGGAAATATGGAATCAGCAAGCATTGTTAGGTAATTAATACCAGTTACAGTGCCTTCAAATCGAAAAGGTCCAATGAGTCCCCTTGAAGACAAACCGCACCACACATTTACACCAGGCAAATTTACAGCTTTTTCAATTGTAATGTGAGGATTTTCTTCACACCAGTAAACACAATTGTGCCTATTGACAGTTCCATTAAGTTTGAATTGGGCTTCATCCGACCAAATGATGCTACCCATAAATCCCGGTTTACGTATCACCATCTCCTGAATCCATTCACAAAATTGCAACCTTCGATCTGGATCGTCGTCATTTAGCTGTTGCACCAGCCTTGGAATGTAAACACGATACTTGCCTCTCTTCAGAATGCGTAGCACGCTGCTAGCACTTACATCACTTTCACATGCCCCTTGCCTTGAAGATTTGTTAGGAGAGCGTTGAAACAGTTCCAAGACTGCCGTTGATGACTCATCACTTGTAGCTGTTCGAGGCCGACCTGAATGACCTTTATGCACATCACACACTGTTCCATGAACTTCGAATTTGTCTCGTATGCGTGTAATTGTTAATCTTGAAGGTGGTTCTGTATCATACTCCCTTCTCCACTGTCTTTGAACTTCATTTACATTTTCAAACTTCCAGTACCACTTAATAACCTGCTTACGTTCTTCAAAACTCAAACGTACGTCCCCCATGTTGATATTACAAATTCCAACTGATAATATAACATAGAGGGACGATTATGCTGCCACCTGGCGAAGAAATATAACATTAGCCTTGTAGAGCGGGAAAACTACAATAGTTCAAAGTGTGTATACATTTTTTTGAAGCACCCTGTATAGGTATCTCTTGTATAACTCGATAGTGAATCCATGCTATATGAAACAAAGGACTAGTGAAAAACATAGGGTTAGGTTCCAAAAGGTAACAAAAGTATACTATTGTTTTTCATTGCTAAAAGAAATATGTTTATTAAAGCAATTAATAATTTATTTCCAATCAATAATTAACTAACAATCACAATTAAATGTATTACACATTAATATTAATTTTATTTTTACAAAGTATCCTCGTCATCTCAGCTTTTTTCGTTGATATTGATCAGAAAAATCAGCAACATCTTAATTTTTTGATTTTTATCACAATTTTTTATGGATGACAAAATATAAATTAAAATATGTTATTAATTAAAAATTTGTGTGGCAAGTCATGTTTGTTCAGTCGAGTACCAAGCAATTTTTTTTCCAGAGTTTGTGTTCAAATACTAATTTATTTGAGATGGGAATAGTTTGAGTATCGAGATACTTCTGTATTTCATTCATCATTTTTATGAATGATTACTTACCAATGATTAAAAAAAGTTTCATAACACTTGGCTAAAAACATTTAAATAAACTTTACTAAATATGAAGATTAACCAATAAAAACATAGTGATAGTCTTAAAAGCTAAAGTCTGAAAGCAATGACAATGACACCTGGTTGATAGGAAAGCTAGGACAAGAAAGAAAAAAAATGGCACTATCAGTTTTCATTAAAGTAAACCTGACAAAAGGCACAAAACAAAATGAAAACTTCAATATTCTAAAATCTATGGGCAAATTTGAGACAACACGCATGCTTGCTTGAAAAAATATATCAAGTAACAACTCCTACATAATATGGATGCTGTATATTCTAGATGTATATAAATTCACTTTAATCCAAAAAAATTTTTGGTTTATTTTCTCACAGCAACTTCGGTTAGGTAATTAAGATGTTATTCTATAAATTTATCACAGGTTATATATATGCATTTCTGGTTGTTGTAATTTCACAACCCTTCCTCAGTGATGTTATTAGAGAGAAAATAACATAAAAACTTCATTTTCTCATTTCACATATTGAATGGAGTTTTTATGTTTTTATATTTTTTGTGTTATTTTCTCTCTAAAAACATCACTGAGGAAGGGTTGTGAAATTACAACAACCTGAAATGCATATGTATAATCTGTGATAAACTCATACAATGAAGTCTTAAAAATTATCTAACCAAAGTTGCTATGAGAAAATCAACCAAAAATTTTTTGGATTAAAGTGAATTTATATACATCGAATAACAAAGTTTGCACTTAAAAATTGTGAAATTTTGTACAAAGGATTTTCCTAATTTTCAAGCAGAATATTTGCTGCAGAATATTAATCGCAAATTCCTTGCAAAAATTGAAGAAATTGTCAACCAAGTGTTTGAAATAGTTGCAGAAGATGTACAGTGATTGTGTGTTTAAAAGACATAAATGCTTTGATGAAAGTGGAGAAAATATTAAAGACAACAAATGACTGGATCATCCTGTCATGGTAGCAACCAAATAAAATGTTGCAAAAATGAATAAAATTGTTCACAATGATTGCCAATTGAGCATTTGGATGATAGCAGACATGTGCATGTTAATTTAATAAAGAAAATGTATAATAAATTTTTGCTTGACCAACTGAACATGAAGAAAGTTTGCCAAATTGGTCACCTAAACCTTGAGTCAGGAGCAGAAAGACATCCATAAATAAATTTGCACTGACATCATAGAATGGCTGATAGTAAAGCTAGATTTGCATGAGATCATCATGTGATGAATGTGAATTTTCCAGTACAATCAAGAAACAAAGACAATCGATATTAGAAAACTCCCACATCAGCAAGAATAAAAAAAGCAAGAATGGATAATCAAAAGTGAAGGCAATGTTGATCTTTTTTTATATCAATGGCATGATGATAATTGAATAGATACCAGAGGATCAGACAGTTAACCAACATTATTATTACCTTGAGATTCTGGCCAAACTGAGAGAATGAGTGAGGAAAAACAGACCCAATCTGTAGAAGAACAATGCTTGGATCCTCCAACAAGACAATGTTCCATCCCAGAGTACACTGTCTGTAAAGCATTATCTAACTGATAAGAAGATTCTAGTATTGGACCATCCATCTTACTTATCAGACTTAGCTCCATATGACTTTTACCTTTTCCCAAAATTGAAATCCAGATTGAAAGGCACCCATTTTTAGATAGTGGATGAAGTAAAAGAAAAAACAGCAATGCTTCATAATACCTGGTGACTACAGTACTGCTTCCATAAATGGAAAATTCATGCACAATGGTGTATATATACAGGAGGGGAGCACATTGAAGAAGATAGCAATTAAGTTGTACAATTAAATTGTATTAATTTTCTTATAAATGTTCGTTTATAAGAGAATTAATGCTGGTTATAGTTAATTGTTTATTTATTTATAAGTTGTACAACTGTAATAAACTACATTTTTGTAACCAATCCCATTATTTAATAGCCACACCTCATAGATATTCTCTAAAAAAAATTCAACTGAAGGCCACCCTTGTTCATGCTGGTTTGATTTACACTGATTTCAAATTTTCTTTAAAAATATCTCAAAAAATTTTTTCCACAATGAGTAGACTATTTTTTGCAACTGCTAAATGCAAATATTTTTTCACACCTTCAACTACCAGCTCAACCAAAGTAGTTACTAGTGTTGGTAGCATTGTAGTTACTTTGCTTTACTAGTGATTCTAAGCAGTGTTGGTTTGTTTGCAATTCTGAAGTGTTTATTGTTCATGCAGTATTTCAACATTTTAAAGTAAAGTTATTGTGTAATTATGAAAATAGAAAAAAAAAAGAGTGCTGTCAAATAAAAGGAAATTACTGAATCCAAATGCCCATGTTGGAAAATGGACCTTGACTGTGAATGAAGTGACTTTCTAAGAAGTTTAAATTAAGCTTTAGCATGAAATTATCAAGAAAGAAAGGCCTGACAAACACTTTGAACTTATACTGTACAAAAGTGCATGATTCTCAGCCTAGTCCATCAATTCTTCTTAACCTTCAATTGAGGCCATCATCACAAAACTAAAGTTGCATCCAGTGGTAATTCTATATGAGATCAATACAGTGGTTGTATAAAAATTGCATTTTCAATTTTGGCTATAAATAAGTAGGCCTAAGCTATAATTTTTGTATTATTATTGTTTTGTATTAGTAAAATTTTGATATTAAACATGTTTTTATTGAAAAATTATACATATATTTATCATGGATGCCTGAAACATATCTCTCATCATTCTATTATAAAATGGATTTATCTTGCACTGATTTTGTTTATATTTCTTGCCAGGAATGCATTACCAGCATAAAATAAGGGCAGCCTGTATTTTCTATTAAGATACAATTTTTTTCTTGTCAAATTAAGAAATTTTTTAATATCAAATAATATCTTTTTGAACAATTTTTAGAAAATGCAAAATAAAAAAAAAAAATAAAAAGTAGTGAATAATTTTTTCTGTCATCTAGTAATGTGGTATATTCATTGCTATATTCAGATGATCAAGAAACATGGTATATATCAAATTATTCCCCAGTTAAAATAACCAAATTGGATAATTCATCTGACAAGTCCCCAGAATATTTTCTTGAGATATAAAATAATAAGGCATTCATTGATTGTATAAAAGAAATTATCTAAAAATAAAATAAATAAATGATAGCATAATCAATAACTAAGTATATTTTTCCTGCAATAATTTTTGGCCAAAAGGTATAGGTCTAGTCACCTAACTTTAATAAACTATTAGCCCATATAGAGCTGAAAAATCTATTGTATAAATATACCCGTTCTTTTTAATTATTTTGACTTTTTTTAATTCAAGGGATCTCAAAATGTGGAAATGAGCAAATCTTACAGGGTCAAATTTGACATGATTCCAATACCATCCCTTACTACACATACATAAACAACCTCTAGGAAAGTAAAAGCGATTAATATAAGAAAATTAAGTACAATCAAACTTCCATATTACAAACTTCTATAAAGTGAATTTCTCCATATAACAAATTTTTGCATTATACAAAACTATTCTTTCAGCCAAAAATATATGTAAAATTGCTTCTAAATAATGAAGTTAAATTTCTATATAACAATTTTTTTTTTCATTTGTAATGATTATCTATCATTAAAAGTCAATTATTCCATCTGGGTTGCATTCAAATTTAGATTCAATTTCAGGTAAAAATCTGTAAACCCTTTGTAAAACTGAGGATCAGGTGTGAGAAATACTAGTCGTTAGCTTTTAAAACCATCATGTAATCTGCCACCCATGTGGGTACTGGTTGTAGAGAAGAAAGAGAGCATTAGGTCCAAATGCTGTCGTTGACAAATGAACAATTTACAATTAAGGAATGTCAAAAATGTTAGAAAAGTGATCATTTTGATAACTGCTGAACAAATTTTTGGGATTACAGAAATTTTATTTCATTTAATAAGTTGTCCAGTTGGAATTTGAAGAACTATTAATAAAGTGGTTTAAGCATTACTAAAAAAATTACACATTGCAGGAAGTTCATAAAGGCTCAAAAAAGAAAGACATTGCAGCAAAGTTTGGAAAAATCCTGTGAGTAGTTTTTCAAAAATAACAACAAATCACAAATCAATTTTGATATTAGCCAATGATGTGAGACCTACAGGAAAATGTGCTAGAACCTGTGTTTACACTGATGTAGACGAAACAGTTTTAATGCTCTTAATAAGTGTGAAGCATATTACAAAAAGAGAACAATTTTTATTGTTATGTGTAACAAAAAAATTACAAATATAAACATCTACCAAAACCCGATGCTTAGCAAATAGACACCCATAATTGCCGTAAATAATCAGGCTATATTTTGAAAATATTAATTATGAATTACAAATAAATTTGGCACTAGAAGGAGGCATTAAGCACCATCTCATATTAAATACTAGGTTGCGTAACTGACAACGCGTCTGCAAGGTAAGCGGGAGTTGCAGGTTCAAGCCCCACTTCAGGCCGATTCTTTTCATCCAGTTTATTCTAAATTAATTAATTAAATATTATAATTATTAAATACGAGATGGTACCTAATGTCTCCCTCTAGTGCCAAACTTATTTGTAATTCATAATTNAATAACATTCTAAGCTTATTTGCTTGTGGAACATAGTATGTAAAATACATGAAAATAAATGTAAAGAAACAAAAGTTTTATTTAATGATGTAAAAAAATTAAATCTAAAGAGGCTTGTTTTCACTAAACAGGAAATGACATCACAATTTTTAATCACTTGTTTTATATGCTTAGGAATAATAATACCAAAGCTGTGGTAAAATAATAAAATAATAATGTTACACATAAAAAAAAAAAAGCAAAACTAAACTAAAATTCAAATAGTTCAAACTTTATCGTCTAGTTGCAGTACTCTAGCATCTTATTTATCACTGCTCAGAGACATGAAACTTTCAAAAACTTATGACGTAAACACTCAATTTTTAGAGGCACAATTTTTGTAAACACTTGAAATGTGGGTCCTATTATTTGGACAAGGAGCTGTTTGTGTTTAAGGCTACACACTCACCATAATTCATTCTAATCAAAGACTCGAACATCTGGCTCTTCCCTTGTTGGCAATAGGAATCATTTTTGAATAATTTTTTAATGAATAATTCCAAGTAACACATTTAATCACAGTGTTTAAACAGTGTTTCACAGCTTCTATCATGTCAAAATTTTTGTTTTCGTTTACTGAAAAAAGATCAAAGCAAAAAAAGGCCACCCCAAAATTTCTCAGTCGATAATAAATCCCCAATCTAGAAACATTGAGCAGCATTGCATGAAAACTGCCTTCAGTTTTTGTGCAATCCTCAACACCATTTCCTATTTTTCTGCCTAAACGTGCTGCATGATATCATGAAATCGCTAGGTGTATGGTGCATGGGATTCCCATTGTACGGAAGTTTGACATTTTACTGTTTTTTCCTGAAGTGTAATTTGTGATTCAATTTAACGTTGAATGTCAAAATAAGAGGACTAGTATTTTTATCACCATTGCTATCACCAGTATTATATTTTTATTGCCACTTTAATAAAAATATCACCAAGCGGTAATTTTGGCACTATGCAGCACAACCCCTGTAAATGTAAATTAAAACTTTGCATACAAGAATCAAACCCAAAAACAATATGTCCACATGTGATGTCGTAACTAATCACACTATGTCATAATTTCATGAATCACTCTTCCATATTGGTATTAATAACTGTAGAAAACCTTGTCATAATTTTTTTCAGAATGTCTAAATAGTGGGTCCTGAGCTTTAGTAGAGTTTAAGTATAAGTAAATACAACACATCACAAAATTTCATCAAAATCGGTGATTACAAACTGCTGGGTTCCCTTTGTCAGTAGCATGCTGACAAAGGGAAAATCTGCTTTAGTGAATACAGTCACTAACTAACTAATGCATACACTTTTATCCATTTGTGACTCTATTCACTCTGAGGCAAATTATACAAAAATCATTTCTATAAGAAATAAATTAATAAATTAAACAAAATAAAAAACAAAGTTTTTTTGTAAATATAATCAATCATCACATCAATATAAAAGATAATTCATTTTATGAATTAATTATTTTCTATTTTGATAGGTAAACAGTGAGACATCAGAAAAATCAGAAAAAACACCACTTAATCTTATTACTATAGTTTTGGGTAGATAACCCACAGATTATCTATGTTTGAAAGAGGGATATAGATTAAGTTATGGGGCAAATTATAAACTGGCTTTATTAATAATTTTTAAAACAAACCTAATTACTCAATAATTTTAGCAAATTTCATGGCATATGTAATTTTTTTTGTGAAAAAATACAAATATTGAACAGTAAAAAATTGAAATCGATAAAATTTAACAAAATTATAATTTTATAAAACACAACTGCATTATTCTCAATGACTGTAACAAGTTTCTAAAATAAATTTTTTCTTTATTTTTAAAAAATAAAATAAATCCATCATTTCTAATTTAAACTCATCATCAACAATGTATAATAAACTTGCTTTATCACCATAAAGCAAGACCTATTTAAAACAAACATTATATTGAATTTTCCTAATAGTACCCTATTTTGGCAGAAAGATACAGATTAAATCAGGGCTGTGGAGTCAAAGTCTGAAGAAATTTCTGCCAGAGGAGTTGGAGTCGGAAAAAATGTGTCGACTCTGACTTTAGTTTTTTATTTAAATGAAAAAAAATTTATTTTATATTTAATAATATTTTTAAGTGTTTTTGTATTTTGTCATAATTCATTTATTTTAAATACAAAATTCAACAATTTAATTTATTAAATATGTAGTTTTCTTTGTAGTATTTGTGTTTAGTAGTTTTGACTTAATTTAATTTGAATATTTTTGAATCATTATTATCCCTGCTCTAAATGAGTACTCTATTTTTCTGAATGAGTGAGACTAATTGATCAGAGTATATATTTTTCTTTTCTGAACAAGGAGCTGAAGTAGCTAGATCACACACATTTTAGTTGGACAAAGTTTTCGCTGGAAGAGGGGATCGGAACGGAGGTCCGGATAGCGTAACTGGCAACGCATCTGCACGGTAAGCAGGAGTTGTGGGTTCGAGTCCCGCTCCGGGCCGATTTTTTCTCCCAGCGGTTCCAAATTATTTAAATTAATTAATATATTTATAATTATTAATTTTAATAAGAGATGGCGCCTAACGCTTACCTCTAGTGCCAAATTAATTACGTAATTTATTTAGAATTTAGCATTAAAATAGCCCGATTAATTTACGGCATTCGGTTGGTGTCTTACTATATTGGATATCGGGTTTGGAGATGTTTATTTATATATATTACGCCTTGCCGGGGCTTGCGATGGCCGGTTGAGTGCCTTATAGGAGTAGGACGTGGGCACTGAATGTGTCCCCAGCCGGCATTGTAATAACCGTCGATGGTTACATAGTTATACGCTGGAAGAGGAGATCGGA